>NW_018164645.1:1800951-1801937 GCF_001263595.1 Phalaenopsis equestris
AGAAACAGAGCCAAAGCCAAGCTCCCTAACAGGAAACAAAACCACAGCCAAACCAACCAGGAACCAAGCTAAAGCCAATCTCCAACTAGAAATAAAACCAAAGCCAGCCAGGAATCAGGTTCACTTGTGCTCAATCAAGAACCCAAGCCAAAACCGTGACTTCGAATCAGCCAAAATCGAACTCAACAAGAAACAATAAGCCAAAACCGAGCTCAACGAGATCAAAACGAGCCCAAGCATTGATATAATCGAGCCATCCAAAGCTAATAAACCACCTGCAACTAGAGTCGAACTAAGCTCGATCAAGAAACAAAGCCAAAGCCAGGCTCGACAAAACCAAAATCGGCGTCAACGATTTTTAAATTCAGGTTTTTATACATATACATATAAAAATGCAGCTCTAGCCATTTTAAACCAAAACCAAAGTCCCAAACCCAGCCAAAACCAAACCCTCAGACCAAACATTTTAGATAGATTTTCTCATAGCATATATTTCAAACCAAAGAGTGTCACAGGGAGCCAAAACCGAGCCCCCAACATGCATAAAACAGTAAAATACACTCCCCAGCCTTTATTTTAAATGAGAGCAAGCCATCATATGCCAAAGCCGAAACCCCAACATGCATGAAAGTCCCAATAAATTCTTCAATATCTCATGCTAAACGAAAGATAAGCAGAAAGTTTAACAATGCACATCCCAACATGCTTGCAAGAGGAGTAGAAATTATTCCAAAAACCATGCTCCAATTATCTCAATCGCTACCAACATAAACATGATAGGATAAACAAAGAACATATCATATCTCCAATACTTTAAGCAAATATTCAAATCTAAATCCTAAAATATGCTCACATTTCATCCTTCACATGCTCTTAAAGTGATGCCTCAAAATATATGAAAGTAAAGAGAGCTAACATGCTGAAATATCCAACAGAACTATGCTCAAGGCTCGGCAAAGAGAAAACCGAAGAGCAACGAGGCACCA
>NW_018164645.1:1802783-1834614 GCF_001263595.1 Phalaenopsis equestris
AATGCGAATTGCGGAGATCGGACACGTCGACTCTCCGAATTGCGAAGCTGGTGCGCGCAGGAGTGCGAATTGTGCAGAAGGTCAACCTAAGGCTCGGAAAGGTCCTATAGGAATCCATTTTAGGCTTCCTCATGTCGGTTTCATCCTTCTAAGTGTTAGAAGTCGATACCGCACACGCGAAACTCCAAAAGAGGACGGAAATAGGTTGAACTAAAACAAGGCGGGCACCACTTCTAAGGTTCTAAGATAGTCGCAGGAAGACCTCTAAGGCTAGATCCTAACTCCTACGAGGAATACTAGACCTCACGAAAATTGAGGTCAACATTAATCCCATACTATTTTGATTAGTAAATTAAAATACCATACGAATTATTTGTTCCATTATCATTCCTCGGTTGACCATGTCTAAAATTGTTTGGTATAATTTCCTACCCTTAAAGCAAATATTTAGACCCGGTAGATCGAGGAATGATAATGGAATAAGTGATGTGTAGGGTATTTTAATTTACTAATCTAAATAGTATGGAATTAATTATGTAAATTACCACTAATTTTGCTAGAATGCCAAATATATCTTATAAATTAAAGTGATTAAGAAAGAATTATTTAGTGTATTTATTTATCAAATAACGATTCACTATCAGAATCTGGTGGTTTGCTTCATAATTTTTTTTAATTCATTTGGTTGATTAATCTACATATTTTATTAGTATAATTTTTGCACTTATGTATGATTTGTCCACATTCACATCGTTGATAAAAGCAGCCGTTTGGAATTAACTCAACATAATGGAGAAATGTTCATGACTAAGATTGTGGACCTTTGCAAGGAAGTGTAGTCTTTAATCTTTATATCTAAAATGGGGTGAGGGACATGGTCAGCGATCGAGTGGATGACAATTTCATTGGAGGAAAGGAAAGCAATGTAACAGAGCATGGAGTGATACGCAAAGCTCCTCAAGAGGAGGAATGGGCCATGCAATCTATCATGCATTGAGTGACAAAAGTGTCTCTTAATATGGTGTTAATTAGGGGCTTGCTAAATGAAATAACTAATCTTTGGAGTTATTAACCTTCTCTTATTGGCTATTGTGTTGTTGTTTCAAGGAAGATTTTTTAATTTTATTGACTTGAGTTAGCGAACATGTCAACTCAATATATTAATTTTTCAAAGATAAAAGAACCATTGTCTTTTAAGAATAGTCTTCCCCTTTATTGTGCTGTTGCTAAGTAGGTTTGAATTGATTTGAACATTATGGAGATTGCTTTGTTAAACGGGCAAAAAAAAGTCTTTTTGGGCTATCCCATATGCATATTTAGGGGAGGTAAGTTGGCTACCTAAGATAGTTTGAAACATTTAGTGGTGGTAAGATTGAACATCGAGGCGGAATATGAATCCGTGATATGCTTTATATATATAATTATATAGGTTAAGAACCTCCTTAGAGAAATTATTTTTATATTGGGATAATTACATAAATAGCAATCAAAACTTATGTATTTACAGAATTAGCACTCATATTATATTTTTGAACTACCGAATTCATGTATTTACACATGCCATGATCAAATCACTAGAAATTTTATCAAGCAAAAAATATGAGTTGTGGGTTTGTTGTGAGTTTTGACAAAATATTAACAAGGATGCCACAGAGGTTTCTTTCCATTAGTATTGAGGTGGCAGATATGAATCGTCACAAAGAATGATTTTATGCTATATATTCAATTGTACTTTTAAATATATCTCTCAGCACTTACGTGCTTGTAGTTATATTATTGTGCTTTTGGTAGCTCCACTAGTGCAACTATTTTTTGATTTAACTGTTGTCATATTTGTGGTTATTTTAGTTAAGTTATGCTTTTGGGCTAACATCTATTGATTCAAAATTTTAATAAAAATCCATGATTGATACTGGCGCACATGTTATTATTAGAATACTATGGAGAACTGTAAGCTGGGATTGGCAACCATTAAGAAAGATAGAGCTGATGAAGGTTCTACAAAGCTTATGGAGGATCAAACGGTACCTAACTATACATAATGTTTTCAAACGATATTTTAATTTTCTCCTAAAAATTTAATCCTAGATGTCCAACCATGTCTTAGAGGGAAAAAGAGGTTGCTCTTGCTAGATTACTTCAGTTGGAGGGACTAGATCAAAAGCAAAAGTTGGAATTTGAAATTGCTCAGTTGAAAGATAAATTAAGAGTTATAGAGCATTATTTACATGGGGAAGAAGATATATACAAGTTTATAGACAAAATTCATAAAAAAGGTGAAGAAGAGAAGAAAGGTTTAGAAGAGTTACTTGACACTCTTTTGATGGACCTCAAGGCCAATCAGAAGCTCAGTGAAGTTCGTGCAGAACTAATTGAGGTAAGGGGCATTATTTCTCTTAAGTATTTTGTTTCTTATTCTTTTGCGCTATTTTGTTTATTTTTTTATTAATATTATTATTAGGGTCTCACAAAAATGTTGAAAGGTCGTGCCTTGATTGGAATTAAAAGAATAGATGATCTTCATATCAAGCCTTTTGAACTTGAATGCAAGAATTTTTCCTCTGAAAATGCCGACTCAAAAGCTTTAGAGTTGTGCTCTAGCTCAGATAAAATTTGCAATCCTTCATGGCGTCCTTCTAAAACCACTGAATGTGATGGACATTTTGAGGTATGGATTTAATTTTGGTATTTATATACCATATTGATGACATATTTGCCCATAAAAATGCTCTAGAGGGATCCAATCCCGTTCTTTGACTTGTTGACTTTCTGAGTAGTTCTAATTAACCCTTTTAGTTTTGATTGGCTATGGTGCAATGATGGTTGACCATGGTCTATTTCTGATGGGCCTTGGTATTCCCAATTCTCTCACTAGCTTCTCCTACCTCTCGGCTGCTAATCAGCATTAACGTATCCAAAATGATATGGCTAAGCAAACTAAGGCTTGATGACCATTGAACTTCTCTTTGGGTCAGTTAGCCATCAATTTATTCGGGACTCTATTCAAGCTTTATAAGACAAATTCAACCATAAAAAAGATTTAGACCCCAATCGATTACTTAGTTTAACTTATTATAACCCCATGTGATTTGGCCTAAAAGCCTAATTAATCTTGGGATGGCCAATTGGTCTTAACCTCCCGCTATTAACCAACAATCCACTCAATCAATTTGAGCATAATTGAATTAAATTTGGTGATATCCCATTGAGCCCAATTTGGTGATAATCTGATCCATTTTTGTTGAAGTTTTGGACCTATTGCTCTCCACATATTACAATAGTGAGGGCACAAATGAATAAGTCAATTATCTTACGTTTGGCTTTAAAAGTTGCTCCTCTTTCTACTTTGGAGCGAAGGGTCAAATGTTATGATGCCTAACTTGCTACAAGTTCCAATCTTCTCCCATCTCTAGAAGTATTATCACATAACTTGTTAATCATTGGTGATGTTTATGATTTATTATAGTTGTGCACAAAACTCATTATGTTACAATTTATTCACCTCTAAAAATGCTCTGGAAGGTTCTAATTCTATTCTTAACTTGGTTTATCCTTAAGCTGTTCTAATCAGCCCTTTTGGCTCTAATTGCTTATAGTGCAATCATGATTGGTCATAGTCTTACATGCAATGGACTAAAGCTTTCCTAATCGTCTGAAGTTGGCTTGTTTTTCTCTGGCTTCCAACTATTCTTAGTATCACTCCAGGCTAATGTGATTGAGCTAACCAAGTTTTCATCAACTTTGTTGAACTTATTTACAAGTTAATCAACTATCACTTTAAGTCTCTAGTTGAGTTCAGGAATTTAATTGAAACATAAAAAATGTTGAACACATAGTTATCCCTTTATGACCCACATGACTTGGGCGAAAGTTAATTAAGCAATTGACAACAGTTTAAGCTTAATTTCTCACTCAAATCTGACATTTGTTCTATAGATTTGAACTTAATTTACTCTAATTTGGTTATTTCCTTTTTATTGAACCCATTTTGTCCGTTAAATCTACATATGGTTTATTATTTTTAATAATATTTGATTAATAAGAATTAAATCTCCAAAATTGAGCAATCCCTATCAATTTGATGAGGTAATATTCCTAATACTTCAATTTGACTAATTATCTCATTTGAACTGAACTAGTTCACAGATCGTCATTTGAACTAATTATTGAGCTATTAGGACTCAATCTTCTAATTGATGTGCCCCCTAAATCACGACTAACCTTAATTGCTTGATGACTATCCAATTTCATATGCCAAAACATTTAACTTTAGCTGTGAGTTGGGACCGGCATTGGGATCAATTAGTTGGCTTATCCTACATGGTGTTACACTAATGATTTTTCAAGCATACTTTGAGTGCTTAATTTAAAGGAAGAAGTTATAATCAAATGTGAGTTAGTTAGATTCAACTGACTCATGATTAGTAATTGAGTATACCCAAGTTTCCTAAGGCCTAAATCACCTCATAGTTTGAGCTTGACCCTAATGTTAAATTGGTATGGTCAGTTTTAACAATTGCATATCATTCAAACTTGAGTTAGTTGTCTAACCTAACAAGCTTTGATTCCTAATAATTTAGTGAATATCAAATATCCTTAACGGTGCTACATTGCTAGCCCAATAATTCCTTTTAATAGGTTATCTACTTTTTATTGATGCTTGATAAGTTCGATGGTTTCAAAAATCAAATATGTCGTGGCCACTCACCTTTGGGCAAATAACAAACTCTGCATGTTTTTTCCTTGCCAAGAACTTTTTCGAAGGATGAGGTTGTTCTATTGTGCTCGTGGGAATCAATTATAGAGCCAAACAAGGTTATGGCATGCTCGTCTTATTCATGATTGCATGAACTTGGTGAGCGTCTCAAATGCTTATAAAAGTATCTTGGATGCCTTCAAAAAGGAGAAGAAACAAGATGATGTTCAAAGACTAAGGCATCTAATATATTGCCTCCTTCGTTGATGTGAGTTTTCCACTGAGAACCTTCCACATCCTCTGAGCACCATTCCTTAGCTTTTGAAAGAACCTTTGGCTTACAATGTCTATGGTAATCTTCTCAATTCTCATGACTAGTTCTAAGCATATATATCTTTCCATCTATTTCCCAGCCGACCATCTTCATAGACATGAAAGTTCGATCCGGGTATAGGATGACAGAAGAATGAGTAGATCTTAGAACCTCATTTTTCTGGCACATGGATTTTTTTTTTTTTGGTTAAGCTACCACTGAGAACTAAAAGACCCCCTCTAACCTTCACCATTTTCTCAGCATAGTATTAAGGGCATATTGATGTTCTATTGTTAAAGTCAATTTCACTTAGAATTTAATGGCAACTACTCAAGGGAGGATACCTGCATACAATGCTATATTACGCCCAATAAATACTGGTGATCAAAATAAATGAACTTTATAGCCTAAAGCAAATCCAAAGCATCTAGTTAGCTAAATAAATAATATGAGAAATTTGAATTACACTCGGTTTCTCCCCTAAATGCATTATTTTACTTCATCTCTTCTATTAATGACAGTGCATTCTTTCCTTACGTATCCCGTATTAAAGCCACCATAGGTTGGGATTATGGATTTTTATTGTTTGATTATGATTTGATGAAACTAGCTCATCCTCAGTTGTAGCCTTCTTTCTATTTTCTCTCGAAAATTATGATGAGGCTCCATCATGTTGCCCCTTCTCATAAAAGACACTATTATAAGGTGCCCCTTCTTATAAAAGATGCTCTATTATAAGGTTAATTTAACTATAATGTGTGTGTGTCTGTGTGAATTAAAACTAGTAGAATCTTCAGTGACTTGAATAACATAAAATCATTTTTTTTAAACCAATTTTTTAGAATTTAAAAAAAAAATGATAAACATTATTGTCATCTTTGGGCCAAGTTCAACAATATGGAACCTATGGTTTAACTAAGACGAGATCCAAGGTTTAACTAAGGCAATCAATGGATCTCTAGAAGCCCATGTGAAGTTTATTATTCCTAACATGCTTGAGCTTGGGTTATTTTTTCCTTAGTCTCGCTAAATTTACAAAATTATCTAAAAATCTTCAAATCAAAGTGAGTCCCTCCTTATAATTCAATGGAGAGATTGGAGCCTCAAGCTCGTTGTATGAAGATTCACATTCTAGCAAAATTGTTGATTTTTTTCATATTAAGTTTATCTAATATTCATCGAACATAAGGAAATCTCAAACTTGAGGGGGTCTTTCCTGGGTGCTACAAGATTATGAAATGTTCATGTACCCTTGGCTGAGTTTCTGCATGGTTCAAGTCACTGGCTTGACTCTTAATTTATTATATTCTTAAAATACTCTACGAGCATTAGAACATCTTGAAACTCAAACATGGGTTCCCTACATACAAACCAAGGTCAAGGGACAATCAAATTACTCAATATAGCTTTTTTAAAATTACTTGGCTATGTTGGACAGATATTTAAATAATTTGCATTCATACATAATTAAGCCAATCTAGTCGGTATCTCAGTAGAGCAACATTATGAGGAACACCCTCGCCTAACAGTCAGTCTTTCTTTTTTTTTTTTTTTTTGATGTTTGTGCTGGGAAGGGAGGGTGCTATTGAAGGCCTTAATGGCTTTATGTGATATGCCTGCCTATGCATTTTACCCTAGAGCTCAGAACCCTAGGATAAGCTACCTCAAAATAACTAACTCACATGCACACTGCCCTTATGGTTGCGTCAATAATCAAATCATGACTTATATGGTTTTCTAACATCCTAAAGCTATAAGCTTCTCTTTCATTTTTGGATTCGGAGCCTCACATTAGCAATCGCCACGTTAACTTTGTCTCTTTAATAATAGTTGTAATCTCTAGTCTAACTTTCTAGGCCTCTCTAATAATAAGTTGAGAAGCTTAAGTACTTTGTAGGGTCCCTTTATCCTCGTTGAAGTAACAACCTTATACTACTCTTTAGTTTAGATTGCTTTTTTGAATTAGCTGAACTTCATTCTAAAACTTGGGCTAACTCAAGATTCCCTAATCGAGGAAACTCGTTAATATACCAATATGCCTTTTATGATATAAATAATAACACCTCTATTGCGTGGTATTCACTCTCAAGAACTATATAAAGCGAAAATTTGATATGGATTATGGTCCCAAAAATTGGGTTTTAGCACGTTAGTCAAATCCATCTGTACTCCTTTCGACATTTCTCTTTTGGAACTTATCTATAATTTGATATTGATATGTTTAATTATCATATCATACCTCTAAGCTAGAGACAGTTATGCAGTTAGACCTACGATGGACATGCTTTGTGCCTTTGAGCTAATCTCAATATGAATTGATCCATCCTAATTGTTGATCTTACAGTAGTCGTGTATTAAAATATTGAACCATTATTAGTCATACTAGTCCGGTAGTAGCCTTAGCTTTAAAGGGTTATTAACATTCAGCATAGTCACTTCACTGGGAATATCTAACAGGAGGTAACTCATGGCTATTAATTAGACTCCTTACATGGGATGGATTTTTGGTAGATTGGGCCTACAAAGTCATTGCATGGTGATAGATTCATGAAATCTTGATTTGGTTGACTATTTATCCTTATCTACCTTCTCTTCTTTATAAACCTAAACTGTGTTCAACAATTCCAAGCTCAATTGATATCGTTAGTTGACAAAGTTCTCAGGCATCAGGCTTTTGATGTAATTAATCATGAAGTTTTTAGCTCTGGGAGATATAAACCTTCTCTTAGAATTGAAATAAAATATAAACAACTCATTTTTTTGTTTATGGTAATATTTGGGATTATATAAAATGCCGTGCATTCTATGTTCTTAAATTTCAAACGAGCCGCAAGAGGATCCTCCGAGGTTTTTTGTGCCTTCAAACTTTCATGAAAAAGAGAGAACATGAATATCATCTTTAAAAGCTTGATATAAAGAGTGTGCTTCTCCTTAAATGAGGCTCTCAATTTTTTTTTAAATTTTAAAATTTTTTTGATGCCAGTAGAAAGTATTTTGTATTTTAAATCTAAATATACTGAAAGAGCAAGCCATATTTATCCAATCTGTTGTAAATCTATTTCAATTTTGTTTTCTTATTGTGTACTCTTTTAGTTATTGAATATCTTCTTGCTTTATTTAAGAGTATTTTGAAAAAAACTTCCTCTCTTTACTTATCATAAGATTTGAATTATACTTAAAAAGAAAATGATATAGAATGACTATTATCTTTAATGTTTAACATATGGAGTGCATTATTTGAAAGTGGAGCTTTTTCAACAGCATTTTTGGTCCGAAGATCTCCCTCATCAGACAATTGGAAGAGGTTCCTCCACTTCTCAAAAGGCCAAGGAGAGGGCTGACCATCTCATCTTGTCTCAGTCCTTCCAAACTGATCTAGCTCTCACTGTTGAGCCCACAACTTCTTCACAGCCTATAGTGACTCCAACATCATCTAACTCTAATTCCAGCTCCGACGAGCTGTTTCTTTGGCCATGGGTGGGACTGCTTGTTAATTTGCCTATGGAAGATGAAGATGTTTTTCTCAAAGACCAATTTTCAGAATTTAATCCAATAAATGTCATTGCTTCCCCTGAGAGAGACCTTGTAACAAGGAAAGGTGAGGCTGTGATTTTGTTTAATATGGATTCGAAAGGGTTCAAAGATGCAATGGCATTTGAGAATCACTTTAAGTTGAAGCGAATGGGGAAGAACGAGTGGTATGACAAGAAAGGTTTGAACTTAATTGGGATTCATGGGTGGATTGCTCGTGATGATGATTATAAAACCGGCGGATTGTTTGCAAAGATTCTAAGGAAGCATGGGAAAATGAAGACAGTGGTGGATGTAATGGAGGAGGCAAAAGAGAATGTGATGACAGTGGCTTCACTTGTGAAGAAGATGAATGTTATGGATAAATATTTGCAGGAATTGAAGTTTTCGTATAATGAGACGGTCATATCTCTTGAAAACATGATGGATTCAAAAGCTAAGATTTCACACAAGTATAATGAAGGTGAATTAGTTTATTTTGTTTATTTTATATGAGTGAATCTTAGATGTGGTTTATTGTGTTGTTTTCAGATTTCATTCCAGCATAGCTATTACATGGATTACAAGAAATGAAAATTTTATGCTTTTGACAAGATGAGAGCTTTACAGTTTGTCAATTTTTTTAAATCCTGTATTTGAAGCGGCAATGTAGTAAGTGCATTTGCAATTTGAATGTTTTGATCTGTTAATTTATTATACTCTGTTATTTTTAGAAATTTTGCTTTGTTAATAAAGTTTACTATTTTGTTCTTTTTACTTTATTTTTAATATCAATATTGCATGTGTTCCTCATTAATGCTTATGCCTTGGATTTTTTATTTATTTATTTTGTTAAAAGTTATATTACGAAATAATTTATTCATGTTAGAAGTTATGAGGATTAGATTTATTTCATTGGATTGGATATATTTTCTTTCATATTTTAGATTTATTTTCTTAGATCGAATTTATTTCCTTTTCTATTCTAGGATTTCCTATTTTATACTGTTTCTATTATCCCTAAATAATTATTATGAATTGATTAATAGAGATATGGGTGTTATATCTTTCACTTCATGTTATTTCTTTATTCTTCTATTTCCTATTCAAGGATTCATGTAAGGGTATTTATATCTCTTTTGATATCAATAAAATTATTCTGTTGAATTATGAAAACCAACATGGTATCAAAGCCTTAAAACAAACCATAGAGTCTTCTATCGCCCGAAACTTTTTATTCCCTGCAGCCAGCAATCTTTGTCGTGTTGTTGGCTATTCCTCTGCCTACTCTTTTCAGTTTTTCCGCTGGAAACTTTCTCTCCCTGCAGGACCCGCCGCCAAAATTTCCTCCTGCAGCTTTCCTGCCGTCGGAATTCTCTTCTGCAGGCCCTAGACGTCGGATACTTCCTCTCCCCGCAGGCCTTAGCTGCCATAACTCCTTTCTGCTGGAACTAGTCGTCGAAACCTCCTATAGGCCACCTAGTGCTATTTTCTTTCCAGTCGCTCCTGTACTTGCAAGGTCCAGCGTTGGATTCACTGATGTCTCTCCCGTTGCTGCGAATTTCCAGGCTACTACAGGCTTCCGTGTTGTTTCCCCGCAGGTTTCTGTAGTTTTGTCATTTCTCTGCAACCTTTGCTTTAGTTGTCATAGCACAGATGATTAACCATCATCATCACGACTCTTTTTCTCATCCGCAGCAGCGGCGAACCCCACTGCTAGCTCTCATCATCGGATTGTTATCGTTGTAGATCTGTGCGAAGAAAGTGCCTACGTTGCGAATTGGGTTGTTCAGAACTACCTTCGACCTGGTGATGTCGTCATCCTCCTTCATGTTCGCTCCACTTCTGTTATCTTTGGTGCTAACTAGGGATCGATAGAACTCTGTTTTGGAGGCCACAAATGCCGCTGAAGAGGTTGACTCCGAGCAGTCGCAATAGTAACTTGAGGAAGATTTTGACGCCTTCACTATCAGCAAAGCAAAATTCCCGCACAACCCCTTGTAGAGTCTCATATCCCCTTCAAGATACACATTATAAAGGATCATAACATGAAGGAGAGGCTCTGCCTTGAGGTAGAGAGGCTTGGGCTTAGTGTTGTTATTATGAACAACAAGGGATTTGGGGCATCTAAGAGGAGCATCAAAGGGATTTTTTGGAGCATCAGTGATTATTGTGTTCACCACTGTGTTTGCCCTGTGGTAGTAGTGTGGTACCCTGATGAAGCTGCTGGAGGCCTGACTGAAGATGCGATCACTTCCAACAATATAACTGTCATTGTTATTATCAAGGCTCTAGGCCAAACTCTCTGTGTTTTTTCCTGCTGCAGGCTCTCCTTCAGAACCTTTTTTTTGCCACAGACCTACCTTCGGAGCTTTTTCCTATAGCTGGCCCTCCTTCGGAGCTTTTTCCTTCCACAGGTCTACCTTTGAAGCATTTTCCTGTAGCAGGCCCTCCTTCGGAGCTTTTCCTTACAGCAGACCCTCTTTCATAGTTTTTCTCTGCTACTGCACTCCTCCGGAGTCTTTCCTTACAACAGACCTTCCTCCAGAGCTTTTCCTTACAACAGGCCCTCCAGAGTTTTTTTTTCCTGTAGCAGGCCCTCCTTTGGATTTTTTTTTTCAGACAGGCCTTTATCATGAGTTTTTTTTCCTGTGATAGGCCCTCCTTTGGAGCCTTCTCTTGCAGCAGACCCTTCTCCGGAGTTTTTTCCTGTTACAAGCCATTTCTCAGGCCATACCTGTAAGCCATACCCTGTAGCTCTCTCTCTACAAATATTCTTCTTTTTAACATGCAGACCATAACCTGCAACTTTTCCTGCAAGTGTTCTCTCTTTTTTTTTTTTTGTGCAGGTCATACCCTGCAACATATCCCTGCAACATATCCTGCAGGTGTTCTTCCTTTTTACTTGCAGGACCATACCTTACAGTTTTTCGTGCAGGTGTTCTTCTTTTTTATCTGCAGGTCATACCCTGCAACTTTTCCTGTAGATGTTTTTCCTTTTCATTGCAGCCATACACTGCAGCTTTCCCTGTAGGTTGTCTAATTTCTTGCAAACTTCCTTGTTGTATTACCTATAGAAGCCTTCTGCTTACTTATAGACACTGCAAAAACTGCAGTCAAAGACAACCGTAATCAACTAGAGGCCATTTTTTTTTGTAGATTGTCTACTCCCTTGCAAACTCCCCTGCAACATTATTTATAATCCCATGTCATATGCTTGACTATATTTAAATGAGGATAGTTATCTAGATAAACATCATTGAAATTTATCATCAATGTATTATCCTTGGCAACTTAGAATGAGGATGGCTTCGAGATGAAAATACACGGTCATCAATATACTTTAGCACATGTTCAAGGGCCTACCTGGACCTTTGGTCTTTGGTTAGCTTTGGGTGGTGCAAATGCTCTTGGTTCAATTCATCAAAATTTAGCCTCCAACCCAATGTACTAAACTGAACGAATTAAACATTAGAATTGCTATATTACCTTTCTTTTAGAATTGTGCTAAAACACTTAAAGACTAGAAGAACCCACTTGAATCAATTGATGTAGTTCGGCTCTTAAAATTCATGATTTAGATTCCTTTTTCTGAATGAATTCTGCCAAAAACACTGCTAGATTTTCCTTATAGATGTTTAGGTAACTATAATAAACTTGGCCCTAACTCGCATTTTACCTGAACTAGATTTCACTACTTTAGCTCTCTTTCTACTTTTCAGCCTTTTTGCACTGCTCTCTAGTGCCCATTGTTCTGTTTGCAATTGCAATTTCTTTCACCGACGGCATTATCTTTTTATAGTGATTTCCCCTTCATATTATTCTTCTCTGTTGCCTTCACATAACTGCTAACTCACATTTGCTGCCCGTTTGCTTCACCTTCATGGCCCCTAACACTTTTGTAATTTGCTTCACCTTCATGACCACCTAACACTTTTGTAATTTCCCACCACTTTCACATTCTCCCTCTCTATTGTTTCCACCTATGAGCATGATGAAAGGCTGACAATTGAACTCGAGGGCTGCCTAAATATTCTAGCTGACCTACCTGGTGTTTTAGTTTGGATGGGGTTAAAAGTAGGGACCATCATGGCTAGATTTATCCTTCCATTTATTTGGAACCAGTTTGAATAAACCCATACTCTTATGCATATTGGCTTGAAAAAAAAAAAATAGCATACTCTAGTTTGGTCAAGATGATTGTTCTTATCATTGTTGAATGGATGCATGCTTTTGGGCAAGAGAAGCGACTCGATTATTGTTCTTCATTATTTCTGTAAGAACACTATAATATGAGCTCCATTTCTGCTTTGAACCCTTTACAATAGTTTCTTTGGTATATGATTGTCTACATGGTTACTATTTCTTGACAAAACTACAATGTATGAAAGATCTAGAATTTTTTGTTATTGAATCTATTCTTGTTGTTGATGTTGTAAGATGATGATGATTAATAAAAATGATAATCATCTTTCATGTTGTGAATTCTATGAATCATCTTAGTATTGATAACTCCATTTTGCTCTCAGTATTTCTTGTTAATATGAGAATACTCGTACCAACTTAATTAAAAGGATATTCTATTGTATTGATCATTTTCATACATAATGTGTTCTTATTTTTGCGTGGTTTTGTCAGAAATGCATAATGTTAAGCAGAAAGGGCGTGAGAATGCACGGAGGAATTTGTTGGAGAATGACAAGTTAAAGTTAGAGTTGGGTGCAAAGAAGAATAAGATCGAACAATGTTGTAGAGAACTTAAAAATTACGAGATTAAAATTGAGGGTGTGAAGAGGAACTTGGACGTTGAGAAGGATAAGGTAATTTATGAGAAGAATGTGAGGGATTTATATTGCAATTGATGATGATATAATGCTATATAAAAAATTTTGGCGCACTTTTAGCATTATTGTTTATATACATCAAATTTTATTAATGTACTTTTGATGACTATGCTTGAGCTCTTTTTTTTTTTTTTTTTTTTCGGCAAAACTGTTGTAATTTTATAGTTAGAATATTAGATTAAAACTTGTTTTTTCTTGAAGTGTAATATTTAGAAAATAAAGGAAAGAAAGCCCTGGAAGATGAGAGTAATATCTGCCTTTAAACAAAGAGCATCCTCCTCGTACTATATTCATTGATGCATAGTTGAATGTTGGAATGAAAATTACTAGGTTTTTTCTTATTTTGATTTCTTGAAAGGAGACAAATTTAGTGTAGAAGGATAACCAAAAAAGTAATTAAGTGAAATAGATTGATAAGATGAGATGATCAGATACTTTAATAGGAGGGAGACTCATGTAGTGAGGAAGAAAGCACACAGAGCCCCTGAAGGGTAGATAGTTACTATAGGGGAAACCTAGCTATAAGATTTGTTTAGTTGTTGTTGTTCAAATTAAATGATAATGGGCCTTATTTTTGGAAAATAGGCCTTGTTGAAAATTTATAAATTTACCTTTGAACAATTAAATTATCAAGCATATCTTAATTGATATTTAACACAACAATAATCATGTTTTAACAAACAACTACAAACACAGTCCACTCATGATCAGGGACTACCATAGATATGAGCCATAATTTTGAAAGTTGAGACATTGAAGGATGGATAGAAAGTCTTCAATAGCATTAAATAGCTAGCAAAACTTATTTGGGAAGAAGAAGATGAATTGATAGTCCATCCCTGAGAAGAGCTATTGAGTGAGAATTCCACTCAGAATGCCTTTATTGGAGAGTTTCTTAATGCTTACTTTGATGATATTTTTATTGATAGCACGACTTTAAATTTGTTTTATAATACTTCTTACAATATTTAATATTTAAAGTTTTACAAGTTGAATAATTTTTTACTAATTTGAATATATATATGTGTGTGTGTGTGTGTGTGTGTGTGTGTGTGTGTGTGTGTGTGTGTGTGTGTGTGTGTGTGTGTGTGTGTGTGTGTGTGTGTGTGTGTGTGTGTGTGTGTGTGTGTGTGTGTGTGTGTGTGTGTGTGTGTGTGTGTGTGTGTGTGTGTGTGTGTGTGTGTGTGTGTGTGTGTGCGTTTGAGCGGGCGGAGGACATCAAGAAACCTGGTAGGAAGATTGGAAGTCTGCCATCTTTTTTACAGAAATTGAAGATATTCAACTTGCTTCCTTCTGTCGACTGAATTTGGTCGAAAAATTTTTGTATCATCATCCCAAAATAAACTTGATTCGCAATGAATTTGAGCTTATGCACCTTGTTGGAGATTAGAAAATTGGACTGTTAGATGAAAAACACATTCTTATACAACTAAATAATGAAGAAGATTATACGTGATTATTTGCTAGAAGGATAATCTTGATTGATAACAGAGAAATGGAGATTCTGAAATGGTCTGTGGATTTGACCCACAGACGAAACCATCAATTATTCCGGTTTGGATTCGCCTCTCGTCTGAAATTTTATTATTTTACTCAAAAAGTATTGTACTCTATTGCCTCAGCTTATATTAAGTCACTCAAAACGGGCATTCCTACTTTTAATATTTTCCGTCCATCTAAAGCAAGAGTACTTGTTGAAAGAGACATTATTTCATCTGCTTCTAAGAAAATTTCGTTCGGCACACAACACCATGGATATTGGCAAAAGATAATGATTGAGTCTTTTCTTTCGTATTGTTTGAACTGTCGTATGCTTGACTACTCCAGTTCTCAATGTCACTATTTACACCCCCACCTCAGACCAAAAAACACAATGCTCCGCCAGAGGCCGTGAATTCATCTCCTCTTAATCAGCTCCAAGTTATTGACATTATTGATCATCAAAAAGAAACCCTTAAAGACGTCACTATTTTTACAGGCAATATGACAACCATTCAGTCCCCACACAATGTTGTAGCTCCCCTGCCTTTGGAACCTCCTATCGTGGGGGAGGGGGAGATTTTTCAGACCCTACTTGCCCTATAACCTATCACTAATATTACAGGTAGCAATATTTCTACTGCTTCGCTACCGCCTCATCAGGTCTGCAAAGGTTATGAGTTTAAGGAGCCTACATCAGATACTGCTCCACCTTGGATAAATGAGATGTAGATTTTCCAAATGTATTGACCCCTTCTGGAGTTGCACCGAAGGAAGGTCCAACATGTTAGAAATGAGGTCATTGTGTTTCATGTCGAGAACATTACATAGAGTTATTCAGAGGTTACTTTTAGGTCAACATGGGATGCCTCGTCAGATGTCTTAATTAAAGAGGTGAATCCCAGCTTTGTAGCGGCCCCAAGGAGTTTGATGGGGACAAAAATTCTGCAATGGGATCCAGGTCTTATCTATGGGGAAGAGGTCTCTCCTGAAAAGCCAGTGAGAGTTATGCAACCTGCCATAGATTTCAACCTAGAGTGAATTTCTCCTCGCATATCAGTCTATCAGTTGCACCCAGCTGAGTACGAGGAATGGAAGAAGCATGTTACAACTGGGATGACGTGATACTTGATTCTTGAGAATACTCGTCTAGTTACAATTTCAGGTCAAGTTGTGCCAAAGGTGGACGGATATCTCTTATATCATAATGTGCTTTGGAACAACAATGTCTACTTGTACGACGTACCAGAGGACTCGACGGCGTGCCACTAGGAGTCAAAAGCTTCAACGAATGAGGTTGAAGCTCCCCCAATCCCGAGAGAATGACATGGGGGTTTTCCTCCAAAAGTTGAACCAGTTTGTCCCGAACCGGTTTACTTGAGAGAAGGGGCTGAACCGACCCCTCCTCTCCTCTTTTCATTAAGCAGAAAATTCCCGCCTTCTTATTTTCATTTCCCGCACATCCCACTTCCATTTATGTGTGCTTTAAGGTATTAGGAAAACAATTTATGTTATTTCTGATTTCAGATTTATGAGAACAGTCGTCGACTTACCTGTTTCCCCTTGAGGGTTGAATCTGACGGTTAGAGTGTTGCTCTGGCTGTATCCCTCTCCCCGGTGGTGATTTATCTTCCTTGATGTTCACCTGCATCTCCTCTCCTTGACACCTGCAGGTTTCCCCCAGCTTCCCTGTCCCTGTCATCCTTCACCCCCCTCCCCCCTGCAACCCCTATTTCCACCTTTTTCTTCTGTTCCCCGGTAGGTGGCCCTCCCGTTTCCTGCAGTAGGTCCCAACCGTAGGTTTGCTTCTAACCCCCATCCACTATATAGGCCAACCTGCAATTCCACCTCCACTACGAAACCCCTCTTCCTGCACCCAGTCAATCACGTAACCCCTGCCATCCTGTGTTTGCTGGAATCCCAACCCGTTAGGCCCAATCCTCCCCCAAACCAACAGTTGTCCTTCCAAGTCCCTACCCGACTTCTATTAGCCTTATGGCCAGGCCAGGACAATCCGCAGACTGCAATCCAACCTATGTCCAGCAATCTTGCCCTAAAGCCCACCCCTTGGTCATCGCCTCGAGGGTGTTATTTGTGTTTGCTGTCGTTTATTTCCTGTTTTTACGAGTCTTTATTGTAACCTTTTGAATTTCAGCTATAATATTATTATTCCTGTGGTGGTTGGGGTTTTCCTCCATTATCATTTTAAAAAATAAATATATAATTAATAATTAATCTAAAAATATTATTATTATAATAATATATTAATATTAAATATAAATTAAATAAATTATAGTTAATTAAACTTATCTAAATAATATATCATATATGATATGGGTTATCATCTAGCTTAATATCAAGTATATAACAGGTTATTTGTTGACTGTTGTGAACACAAATGAACAAATTCGACTATTTTCATGTTTAGCTCATTTAAGCTTGAAGTTTTTAAAAATTGTTCCGGTTTGTTTATTTACTAATTTGAACAAACATGATCGAGTCTTAATCGAGACAAAAGTTTTTATGAAGTGCTTTGGTTCATTTATAGCCCTACTAATGAAGTTTAATAATATCTAAATTCTCAAATGAAGATGGTGCATAGAAATGATCAGTGAGTTGAGTTTCTACAAGAATATTCTTATATCCTTTAAACATTTTATTAGACCTAAAAATAAACCCTGTAGATGATTTACGCAGATTTTTTGTCTCTTCATGCAATGCAGGTTAAGTGATTGATTTTGATGATATAAAAAGATGAGTATAGTGCTTATAAATATTTCAATAAAACTTATTAAGAGTTTAATAATAATTTAGTTTTGCTTAGCAATAGTTAGGTGATTAAAGATAGCTTATTTATTTAAAGTACTCGTGTTTGTGACTCATCAATAAGAGGTTTTCTGATTTTAGTATTTTATGGTAGGGTTTTGCAACTGGGAGAGATAATGCCATTGTAATGTTGAGGATAAGTATTTTTTTGCCTAGTCTAGGAAGAGTATAAAATTTGGTTGCGTACAATTCTATTAATTTCATAATGCTAAAGGACGTTAATATGAACTTTATGTTAGGCATACCACAACATTTAAAAGCATGATTTATAATTTGTATTGGTAAATCATTTTTCAAAAATAACACATTTAATAGCTAGTCATAAAATTGTTGATGTGTTTTACATTGCTATGTATATTTTAATGAGGTGGTTAAATTATGTGGTTTACCTAAAACAATTGTCTTTTGAGTTTCTTTTGGAAATCTCTTTGGAAAGAAATGGGAGCCTACTTATTTAAATTTCAGTAAATTACTTGGTTATCCACAAATTGGTGGACAAATTAACGTTGATAATGAAAGCTTGAGAAATCTATTTTATTATCTAATAGAAAGCCATACATCTAGGTAGGATTGGATATTGTTTATGGTTGAGTTTGTATTCAAATCATCTATTGATAAGTCTAGTGACATGAGTTCATCTGAAATTTTCACCAGATATCAATATTATAGTCGTTGCTAACCTTCTAATAGAA
Source organism: Phalaenopsis equestris (assembly GCF_001263595.1). Taxonomy (NCBI): domain Eukaryota; kingdom Viridiplantae; phylum Streptophyta; class Magnoliopsida; order Asparagales; family Orchidaceae; genus Phalaenopsis; species Phalaenopsis equestris. The sequence continues at coordinate 1,821,144 of NW_018164645.1, forward strand.
TTTGGGCCTTAGCATAATCATTCGTGCAACATATATATGATTTGTATGAGGATATTCAAAAAAAAAACATCGCTATAATTAAATTTTTTTTCTTGATGTGAACATGAAATGTGAGGAATTTAAGTTTGGTGCTAAGATAATGGTGCATATAAATGTAGAAAGGCTTACAACTACAATCTTTTATTAATTAAATGTTCAGGAGATGGTTGTTTAAAATTTTGAAAGGCATTATGAATAATAACCTCAATTTGGAAATTCTAGAAAAAATTAATATGAAGTTTTGAATGCGTCTAATTTGTCCTTATTTTATTTGCTTACTTTCAATGACTTAGATTTTACCCTCTTTCCATCTCTCCTTGTGAGATCCATCCAATCTTCCACCAAATACTTTTTATAGTTTTTTTCTTGAAGCTATCCTAGATTATGAAATTTTTTCTATTGTTGATGGTGGAATCTTGATTTATCTTTTCGCGCTACTTGTAAGAGTGACCTGATTGTGATGGTTCATGGATTACTTTATAACATGTATAAAGTCTATGTCCTGATTTACTTTATGAATATCTGCTATTATATTTATTTGAGCTGAATTTGTCTAAACTTGATAAATATGATGGAAATCTGTACAACACACAATGTTTTGTTCATTTTATATCTATTTCATTTGTTGGTTTATTTATTTTGTTTTTTATGTAATTAGAATATGCCTTTGATGATGACTGAGAAAGGTTATATATTATTTTTTATTTTAAATTTGGTTTTCATTGTTTGCTATACAGTTCAATCTTTATTCATTTTAGATTATTTTCCAAAATTTGTTAGAATGGGGCTTTTTTGTCTTGGAGAAGCGGTTTGGACCGGTGGGAGTTGATTTATTTCTAGTTTGGATTTATCTATTAACTTGATTTTCATTATATTTGGACGATGGATATTGAACTTATTGTGGAGAGAGGTGGTGGTTGTGCTTGATTTATGGAGGGGATCTTTTATTTATTTATATTTGGATTTGTTCGATGAAATTTATGTTGTATTGCTTTTGAGGTATTTCTCTGGATGGGACTTAGTTTATTTTAGAAGGATATCCACCAACATTTGTCTGCAGGGCGGCTTGTTTGATTTTTGTTTTTTTGTTTATGAAAATTTGTAATCATAGTTTTGAAATTTGTATATTGTTTAGATTAATTCATACTTAAATTGAATTTTATCTTTTCTCAATCTTATTTACTAACATAAGGTATCTAGAGTTTATAAATTGTTTTCCTAGACATGTCATCGACAACTTCTATTTGGATAAAATTTATTTTTTAAACTTGAATCTTGTTAGTGCATGTTGGCTCTGTGATTTATTCAACTTTTGTGCAAGTACAGCTACTTGATTTCGTGGAAGCATCTTTGTACTTGTATGAGGTAGTTTCTTTGTTATTTTTGTTCCTTTTTTTTTTCGTCTTTCTTGGTTAATATCGACTTTTTGGTTCTCTTGATTTGATCTAAAAGTGATGTGTTAACAATCTAATCTGTGGAGATTAATTTCAATTTGCTCGATTTTGTGTTTTAAATTTTTTTGCTAGTTTTTAAATTATTTGACCAATATATTATCAGTTTGTTTTAAAGAGGAGAATTTCTTATTTGCAATTAGAGAAAGAAAGCCGTTGAACTAATTAATGGCTTGTGATTGTTAGTGTTGTAAACGAACAGAGCAGAGCAAGTAGAAGGCTGTGTTCGAGATTGAGTTAATTTACCAAAAATTTGTTTGAGCTTGGCTCGAGCTATACTTAAGCTGCTATATTGCTGTTTAGGATTAATTTGTTTAAATCCATACTTGTCTTAGCTTGACACTAGCTTGGTTCATTTTTGTGATTTTTGAGCTTTAGAAGAATAGCTTACTTAGCAAGTTAAATGAGCATTATTGAGTCGTTCTTATGGCGCTTAAAAATGGCATGTTAATTTAATTCTCATCCAACAAAATCCCACCAACTAAAACCTTAGTAGCATTCATCACAATCATTTGCATACCCCCACATGAGTTATAAACTCATGCAACAAAGCTCAGCATTATAATTTAGATAATACTAAGTTCAATGTTCAAATGATGTGGGACTAAATAGCTATAAAGGTATAATCGGGTAGTAAATTTATTCGTAAGCTTGAAAAGATCATTTCTATAAACGAATCGTGCATCTTAATGAGCTTGTTCAAAAATGATATTGGAGTTAACCGAAACCAGAATAGAAAATCAAATATTAGTACTTAAAGTAACTAAGTTCATACAATCAACACACTTGAAAGGAAAAATTTAACAATACGGCACCCGGAAATCAAATCAGAAATATCAACAGACGCATGACACAAATAATTAAATTAGGGTAGGATCTCAAAGTGGCGGTGGTGATTGGCGAGGGCTTGTCCCTCCGACGAGGTTTCAAGGAGTGGGTGAAGGCTAGAAGGCGAGGCGACTACAAAGTGTGTGACGAAAACAACGAAGTGTGGGAGTTGCGGCAAGGGCAGCAAGCTGGAAGGAGAGGAATGGATGGCTGGGTGGCTGGAACAGCTGAAAAACAGCAAGAAATGGCTGTTTCCGGGTGGTTGCGGTAAGGAGGAATATCGGCATAAGTGGCGGGGGATGCGGGGAACTGCAGGACAGCATGAGGACGGTTGTCCGGGGTGGCAGCAGCGAGGACAGATGGCTGGATTGGAGAAAGTGTAAGGAAAACAGTAAAGTATGGCTGTTTGGGGGGAGGCTGCAGCAATGGAAATCGGTCGGGAGCGATGTGGGGAGGATGTGGAAAGAGATAGGTGATATAAACACCACCTCGGGAGAGAGATACAACCGGAACATCACCCCACCCAAACTCTCAGTTATAGGCCTCAAAGAGAGAAACGAACGTCAGCGGCTATTCTGACAGAAATCTGAGCCAAAACTCAATTTCAAACCCTAATACAACACATATATAGGAAATGACTAAAAAGGAATGAAAGATAATTGGAAATAAAACATAAGAAAGAAAAATAGGACTGTTTTGGCCCGTCTCCTGCGATTGTGACATCCCATGGTACTGTAACAGTTACAATACCGCGTCGACGATAAGCTTCTACGTCAATAAGATTCTTAATCATGCTTGTTCACGAGCTCCTTAATGCTCTTTAAATGATATGATTTGTTCTGAAAAATGAATCAATTAACTAGTTGCTCCAGTTAATTCATCAATTAAGTATTTATGAAATGGATCAAACTCGTTTGATCATTAATCAAATGATCATGAATGAGCTCTAATCAAGCCGAGCCATGTTTGTAGAACATTTAGTTCATTTGCAGCCTTAAGATTTGTGGACCATCTCTTCTTTTTTATGTATAGATTATATCATATTTATTGTATTAGAAAACCCTAACTTGAGTTATTCTACATAAAAATAGGCCTTATAAAAATTCAAATTCACACGCGAATACATAAAAATAACAATATAATCCTAACAGATATTTAGCGCAATAGTTGACTTAAATGCTAACAATGACGGACACAAAATTGGCTAATAACTAGAAGCAAATATATTTGCGTTGTACGATTCATTTTCCATATTGTTCCAAAAAGATTCACAAGTTTCTAACTGAAAGTAAAAAATATGTGATTAGTTTTGACTATTCAAAATATTTTTTTTCCCCTAGAACTTTTAAAGCATTTTTTTGAAAGGATAAAACCAAAATTTTTACATGGTTTTCATATAATTCAGCTGACCTTCATGTGCCCTTGCAGCTATTGATTTAAAGGTCTGATGCAATTCCTTTTGATGCTGATTGATACTGATATACATGTATTTTTAGGCTGCGCTGGTTGACAGTTACCTTGCATTGGCGCACATTGAAAAAAAGAGTTATGATGAAAAGGTCAAGGAACATATGGAAGAACACAAGGTAATCTAACAATGCATAACTCGTTTTTGTTCATGTTTGATTTTCTTCCCAAAAAATATGATTCACGATAACCCTTTGTGACGTAGAGAGAAATGGAAGTTGCTCTTACAAGAGTGCGCCAGCTAGAAATGGAGCTGGATCAAAAACAAAAAATGGAGCTTGAAATTACTCATCTGAAAGGTAAGTTGAAAGTAATGGAGCATTTGCAAGGGGAAGAAGATATAGACAACAAAATAGCAGAGTATCATAACAAATTGGAACAAGAAAAGGAGCATTTAGAAGAGTTGCACAACACTCTTTTTTTGAAGGAACGTGAGGCCAATCAGGAGCTCAATGAAGCTCGTGCAGAATTGATCCAGGTAATCTTCTTCCGTCGTCTTTTAAGCATTCTGGTTCCAATTCATCCTTGTTGACATTTTGATTTTAATCATAGAATTTTGAGGGGCTTACAAAATTTTTGCAAGTTCCCTTTTTTATTGGAATAAAGAGAATGGGTGATCTGGATATCAAGCCTTTTGAAAGCGCATGCAAGAAGAAGTTTCCTGCAGGCCAGTGTGAAAACTTCCGTGTTGTGTTCTAGTTGGGATGCGCAAATTCGTGATCCATTATGGCATCCTTTCAAATTCATCAAACGCGATGGTGTTAATGAGGTATTGATTTAAAGCTGATGTTTAGTTTTCATTTCAGATTTCAGGATTATTACTTCAAGCTCATCATTTTGCTCCCAAATTTGGTTGACGCAGGAAGTAATTGATCAAGATGATCCAAAACTGAAGAGCCTGTGGACCAACTTTGGGGATGATGTGTACAATGCTGTAAAGAAAGCTTTGCTGGAGATAAATGAGTATAATCCCAGCGGTAGATATCCTGTCGCCGAGCTATGGAACCGGAAGGAGGACCGAAAGGTTGAGATGAAGGAGGCCATCCATTACTTCATCAAACAATACAAAACTCGAAGGTGAAGAAAAGTTTTTTATTTATTCTTTTTCTTGTTATGGACTTGTTGGCACAGTCCCATGGTTCAATATATCTAATGGGCCATTCTATTACTGCTCTTATGTTGTGTTCTATGTTGGAGGAAGGCTTAGAATGTTTTCACTTTGCCCATTATTTATACAATTCTAAGCTGTAACTTTCTGCTTTCATTTTAAATTTAAAGATGTATTTTTCATGTTCTGTGTCCGCTTGGTTTCGATAAGGGTTGTGGTCGGTTCTTGCATATTTTAGATTTGAGATTATTATCCGTCAATATATATATATATATATATTATGCAAGTTTTATTATTAGTTTTTTCTTGTTATTTAAGTGTATTTTAAAAATTTGCCAGTCCTACCAAATTTTGAGTGATATTCTTGTTCTATTATTTGAAAATCTATCATTATCATTAATTTTAATTGTTTGTGAAGATTGCTTGTGTTGATGGTTGAAGCTTTTTGAGCTATATGTCACCTCCCAAAAGAGCCCTTAAGAGAGGTGGGCAGCCCAGGATTTAAATACTGTTTTTCGGCCCTACACCTAGCCGATGTGGGATTATTTGTCCGTGACATTCTCCTCCACCCAATCACGTGACGCCCTCGTCACTGATTGGTTCTACCGAGAGTCCAACTGGACCATGAAAAGTCCACACACCTGACAGACAGTAATCTACTCTGATACCACTTGTCACCTCCCAAAAGAGCTCTTTTGGGAGATGACATATAGTAGTGATGCGTGACTGTGTTTTGATAAGGCCATGTTGTTGTACAGGCTACGGAAATTGCAATTATTTGGTACGATGTTTAGTTAAGCCTTTCAAAACTCGTGAATCAGCTGATTTAAAAGATTTATTGTAAATTATGTTTAAAAAATTCTGAAGCTGTAAATTTCTCTTTTTTAGTTAATTTTAGCGTTTTGACTTCCTATATTTTTCACTTGTTATTATAAGAGTTGTTTGAATCACTTGTTTTATATTAACTTAACATGAATTGTAGAATAAATTTGAATTCAATTCATTAATTAAGCACTTCTCTTGATTGGTAGACAGTTGACATCATATCAGTTAAAATTAAATCAACAAAAATAATTAGAAAAAAAAAACATAAAATGAAAATAAAAAACTGTAGCATGCAACGAATGAAAGAATTCAACTGTTTATTATCAACATTTCAATAGTTCAGAGAATGCCAATAATTGATCCAAAGCAATACATCCCACAGACCAAATAAGCTAAATCATTTCTTTCCCCTTTCCCTAGACATAAACAAAGCCTGCTGAAAAGAATGAATTAAATCAAAATCAGACAAGTAATCAAATTCTTCTATCCCTCATATAAAAGAGGAAACTATAAAAAAAAAGAAAAAATTCAATTAGCAAGAGATGAGAGAAACTGCTTCTTCCCCAGTTCTAATCCCAGCCTGGAGCAGCACAACAGCCTTCTGGCTAAAAGAATCATTAATTTCATATCATTTACATAACCCTTACTTTACTTCTTCCTAATTTTACCCCCTTTGACCTTTTTTGCTGTTCCTTCTTAATATTCATACATTGGTTGAATGGCATTAGAATCATGCGAGGACGAGACATGGCTCGGCCAGTCTACTCGACTTAGCCTGCTGCTGCCCCCAGTAGGCATGGGCTGAGAGAACTCGGTCGAGCAGATCCTGCGGCACAGGCTCCCCTCTTCTCTGTTGAGGGGATATCCTGGCTGTGTGCACCAATGTCTTCCACTTGTCCTGCAATTAACAAACAAGACTTTTCACACTCTTTTCTTTTCTCTTAATGATTTTCGAACAATCATTGAGTTTTACAAAGCTGACCCATTAGACTTTTTCAAAGAGAAAAAACATACAATTCATTGTATTTTAGGAATTCAGCCTATTTTATAAATGTCAAAATAATCCTGAGAGCTCAATTTTAAAATAATCAGGAACTATTTTGACAATTCTATAAAATATTCGTGACTATTTTGACACTTTGCTCGTTCTATATTGGTTGTGTAGGTAAACAGAATAAAGTGGGTCAAATTGGTTAAAAAGGAGATAAAAGGAGAGATTCATGCAGGCTTTTAACGGGTCAAATTGGTTAAAAAGGAGAAGAAAGGAACATGGAACCGCGTTAGGTTGAGCACTCCCCAGCAGTTCATCTACCCGTTAAAAGTTTGAAAGTAAACAGCTGCCTTGCTTACGGCTCCACACAAAGCACATGGAAGCTTCGTGCATTAATTGAATTTTGGAGAAGATATGGTTTGGTCAATTACCTTCAAGTCCACGTAGGTGCGATGCTTCACGTTGTCGAAGGCTCTCAGCTTCACATCTCGCCACCTGCGCCCAAGTTATGTAACACCGCTTCAATACAATCACCAGGAAATCAAGATTTTTGCAATTGCGAGAAAAAAATTTCGGAATTTTAAATCTTGTGCTTTTATATTTATGCCACCAAAATCTTCCACATGGCATCAAAAAGATCATTTTTACTTCTAAAAAGTGATGCATATACATATTTTCATGCATGGTCAAGGTGGTGTGGGTGTAAAAATTGAAATTTAGAAGTTAGATATGTAAATACATAGAAATTGAGAGGTGTGTATGTAAATCGTCCAATTTTGATAACTTCTATTTCACCATCCACTAATAGTTAAATTTAGGATTGTTTTAAACCACATCGTTCACGGGATTTAATACACTTTTTAAGGGTTTGTTTCCTCCCATAAACCATAAATCATGAAATAAATTGCAGAAAAATTATAAAAAAGATTCAACAAGGACTATTTTGAGTCTTGAGATTTGAGATTGACCTTCCAGTTCCAAGCTTTTCCACAGCCTGGACCAGAGCTTCCACCTCTGAAACAGAGAAGGGCCGTCGGATCCGACGAACGACTACAGACAGCTTGGAGTTGCGAAAAGGAACTACGGGGAGAGCCTCAGAATTCCCCGCAAGTATGGGAACCAATGCTTTCGAATTGTCACACATTTGATCTACAGATGATGAAGGGTTGGTGGGTGAGTGAACCGAATCATGGTCGCTCTCTGTACAGTTTTCCGGGATATTGGGAGGAGTTTGGGTACTTGGCGCACAAGTCACTTTATCCGGAATCCTGAAAAGCAACACAAATGTAGTAAACTGTAAGCCACTCCTACTCCATTTAGATTTGAAATAAGAAGCCATTATTAGCTTGGAAAGGAATCCAACGGTAACTAAGAACTTGGAACTTGCTCCTTACTTGTTAAAGGGTTGTGATTCACAAGAATGTGAATCACAAGGTGGTGGAGGAGATCGAGTTGGACTTGGCTCTAGTGCAAAACCCAAATTATCCAGCTTATCTTTGCTAGAAATTCCAGCTTGGAGTAGAGTCTTGTTGTCATCTCTAATCTTCTTCCCTTCCAGAAGAACACCAACGCGCAGTCCACCACTTAGTACAGCAGTCACAGCTTCCATAACGGTCCTCTGCAAATTTAAAATTTGCCCAATAAAGTGCATGAAAATGACCAAAAAACTATTTATCAACAATAATTGATGAGAAAAATGAAGCAGTGTCGAAAGAGAATACCTTCAGAGAACCAACAGTAGCATTTGCAGGGATCTCAATAGAGAGTTCCGGGACTCTAAAAGATTTTATGCTCAATTTGACTGTCATGAAAGAGAGTGAGCACCTTAGAACCTTAAAAAGATTCAAAGTCGAAATTATTAAACAAAAGGCAAGTTCTGTAGCCTATTATATACCAGGATGGTCCGCTGACTCATATGATAAACTCTGCTCTGTGGTAGAGCATGACCTACCATGTGCTGCAAAAGGAAAAGAAAGCTGGTTTCACTTAAAAATTCAAAGCCGACAGAAGGGCTCAGCAGACAAGAAGATGCAAACAGTTCAGCTCACCATCATTTAACTCCGCATCGGGATTACCAGAATTTAACTTGGTATCATCTTTAACTAGTACTTCATCAGGTGCTGAAAATGAGATGCGCTCGATCAACTTTTTCCTCTTAAATGAGCTTCTTTGTGTCCTTCGGCGAGTATAACACAGATTCCGAGCACGAAAAGCAGGCTTAATTTCTTCATCTAGGAAGAAAAAGAATCACAAGCTCAACTTACAACAATAAGACGACATAAAATAAGAAAAATAACATGGAATCACAATAAAGGACAACATTTAGAGTAAGGATTTTAAGAGAGAATACACATACCACCATGCCACAGCTCTCCATCATTCATCGCTTCCCCATCATCTTTCCAACTGTTCGTTGTACTCATTTTCCTCACCCTGCGTTCACTCTTACAATGCGGCTTAAATGGCTTCGAATATATAGCGCTATTATGAGTGCGCCAAGAAGAATTTTCGTCATCATCTCTATCTAAAATCAGGTCCATTCCGTCCCTGAGTGAGTGAAGGGAGCTACTGTGAGCGCTATGATAATCTCCAAATGGAGGAATCTCAATACTGCTGTCTGAACTCAGTAAAGCTGGACTTTTGGTATCCAAATCAATTGGATCATCTAACTTCTGGATCTCCATAGCATCATTTTTCAAAGTTCCAGTTTTTGTCAGCATCTGTTGTTGACGCTTCAGACCAGATTGCGCAGACTCCCAAGCAAAACCATCCTTCTTGGACATATCAGACTTTACAACTGCAAAGTCAGATGCGGCACCATTTTCTGCGTGAGAGACAAATCTTGCAACAAAACTACTTTCATCACAGCTTCCCTGATCAAAAACATCACTTTTGGATGGACTGCCATGGTCAAGTTGCTCCTTTTTAATTGTATTACCACTAGTAGTTATTTCCGCCGTCTTGTGTAATGAACAGCTGCTCTCTCTCTTTGCTAACAGCTCTCCAGCTACAGTTGCGAGCATGTCAAATGGATGCATTTGGGTGTTCTCAGCCTTCTTTTGGGGAGAGCGCTTTCCCTATACAAAAAAAATGAATGATGAGTCAAAGATTAGCAGAAAAAAAAAAAAGCAGAGGAAACAAGATTATAATTTTATAATTTGTATCTACCCTCGCCGATCTTGGAAAGCGCGGCATTGTGGGTATCTGGCATCCAATGAATCCGGCGTCCAGCCTCTTTTGAAAAACCATTTCTTTTGAATTTTGTTAAACAGCGAATTCAGGATCCGATTAAAGAAGACACTATGATCCAGCTGCCGGCCTTAAAAGCCAAATCCATACAAGCCTGTTGATTCATGGAGTTTATTGGCCAACAAACATGAAAAAGTGCACAAAAATGGCAGAATATTGCATAAATAAAAGGAAACAATGTTTCCGATATTAATTCATTCAAAGAAATCAACACTGTTAATAAACAGTGAAATATATTGATGAAAACGAAAGGAAACTTTTTTTTATTTTTCAGTAACGTATGCTTTCAATTGAAAGGATTTAAATCAAGGTAAGGATGAAGAAAGAATAGTGAAACATCATGTTCCAAGCATAAGAATTCAGAAGTAAATTGATAAATAAAAATTGAATAGATCTGATAAGAGAGAGAGAGAGTGAGTTACAGCATAAGCCTTGAGATAGGTATTGCCCCTTACATCCAATGAAAAGTTATGGAATTCGATTCCTTCAAAATAAGATTTCAAAACCCATAAAGTAATCCCATTTCACATGACACTCTGAAATGAAATTTGAAAAGAAGATCAACAGATGAAATTCGTGATCTGAATAAAATATGAACACCCTGATGCAGAATTTAATGGAGGAAAAGAACCAGCGGAAGGCAAGGGATACAATTATCCACATACCCTCGGAAGAATGCAGCAAAACCGATCTAACAATAGAAAGACCATTGTCAAAGTAAACTACACCTCTTTTATAAACCTCAGAATCTATGGAAAACAAAATTTTCCATTACCTTAATTCTAAAAACTAAAAAATAAACCAAACTAGAAGTGATCTGGAAATTGAGTAGCACTTCTCTAGTAATCTTCCAAAAAAGAGATAAATCAATGCGACAATTTTAATTGGCGAAATCAATAGATCAAATCAAAATCACAAGAAGATGATCCGTAAAGCTTAAGCAATCAAAGTTTCACAGCGCAAGAAATGCGATCGCTACTGAAACCGACACGAAAGTACACCCCAAAACCGGATCTCAATTCTCCCGGCAACAAAATCAAAATTCACTGAAAAGAAAAAAAAAATCCCATTTGAAGCAGAATTCATCATGTTTTTCAACAATCGCCGGAAACAAATCTCCGAAATAGCAGCTAAAAACCACCCGCCAATCGACGGAGCGAAACCGGACGGCAGTATTCCTTGTGCTCACCTCGGATTCAAGAAGAAGATTGCCCAATTCACACAATTTCCAGAACGAAGAACAGATTGCTGGAGAAACAACACAACGAAATTGATCAGAGAAATCGGAAATATACAGAATCGATCGCCAAATCTCGATCCCAACACGAATCCTCTTCCTTCACGCACTTGTTCACCCAAAAGAATTCAACAATTTGAATATATATTTTTTTAAATTTTCTCCTTCTCCCCTCCCTATCTCTTGCAGAATTCTCTCACCACCCAGACGATCGCCAAAACCCCTGAAACTCTAAAAACCACTTTTTTATTTTTTTTTTCCTCTCTCTAAAACCCCTGCTCTTATAGTTCCAGCCAGCTTAGTCACCGGCTCAGCCGGTAAAACCTCATTTTCTTCCACTGCCGATCACCGGTCGCCCAAACTACCCGACCATTTGGTGCCTTATCCCATCTCTCACGTCCTCTAGATTCACTCCACGTGTCTCAGCCCTCATCCCACGGTGCACAATTTTCATAGCTCATTTTTTCATAAACTCCCCAAGCATTTAAAAATTCGGCTCTTGTCGTAATTCGGATATTTTATTAATTAGAATCCGTTTCGGCTTCTTTTTTAAAAGACAAGATTAAATTCATTTTGATCGTAAAAATCAGTTAGTTGGTTGACGTTAGGAAATAGATTTTAAAAGAATAAAGTGCAAAAATACTGCCTCACTATTTTCACGGAGCTGTTTTAATCATAGAGTTTATAGAAATGTTAAAATAATATCTAATTATATTAGAACTGAGCTCTAATAGTTCTCTATAGTGACTATTTAAACCCTAATTTAAAAAAATTTAGTACTATTTTGACAATTCTATAAACTTTAGGATGCGCGAATATCAATGATTTGAAAGTATTTTGACACTATACTCATTTTAAAAATGTGATTTTCATTTCAATTTATGATTTAATTAAAATAATTGTCATAAACGAGATTTCTAAACTCCATCAATCGAAAGAAAGAGGTTTTGATTTTGAGATATTTGAATAAATTAAATTTAATAAATAAAACATTGACGAAATAAGCCAAAATTCTAATAGGATTGAAGGCGAACCATAGTGGGATGTGAGTCTAGGGTTTCTTCTTTCATGGTGTTGTCAGGGTTTCTTCCCTCTTCAATCTTTTGAGAGCGTGTGAGCTGCTCCTCTTCTCATCATTTGAGTCGCTTGTGTTGGGCATTTGTTCTGAAATTTTATGTTTCTCTCTTTATTTTTTTAGGGTTCTATCTACTTTGTTTTTTTTTTTTTTTTTCTATTCATTGAGACTTCTTTTCTTCTTTTACCTTCTTCATCCCATAATATTTCCATTATTCGGACAGCTTTAAACGGGAAGGGATTAGTTTCTTCTTCTCATGCTTTTAATTTGTCTTATTTTATATGTACTAATGATAAGGTTGTCTTCTCTGATTAAGGGAAAAATATTACATCAGCACTCCTAACGTAGAGCTACGTTCAGAGTCCACTGAAATGCGGACATGTGGAAATGACAAAAAAATAAAAAAAATATCATTTTAGCGCAGGAAAATATTTTTCCTGTGTTATTCCACATTATTCAAGTGTTATTGTGGTGTTATTCATGTGTTATTGTGTTTTGGGAATATTCTAGGTGTTATAATAACACAATAGCACATCAATACCACCACAATAACACCTAAATAACCCGGAAGGACACGGGAGGAATATTCTCTTGTGTTAACGAGCCGGATCACAGGAAAGCGCTTACGTTTCCTTAAAGTCACGTGTCTGCATATCAACAGACTTCGAACGTAGCTCTACGTTATGTATGCAATAGGATATTGCTTTGGTCGGTTATTGCTTTGATGTAATATTTTTCCCTGATGAAGGGTTGATTTTTGATCTAAGCAATAGGATATTGCTTTGGTCGGTTATGTATGCCATCAAATATGATCAATATAAATATAAAAAATCAGGTGTTACCTGTATAAGTAGGCAAGAATCGTGTGGCATGTTATGTAAATATTTATAAAATAAATAAATAGGAATATTCGCTGCCTTAAATTGACATTAAATGTGCAAAGAAAAGTGAAGGAAATAATAGATTTAAATCATTGAATGTGATAATGGAGGTTGAGAGCTATTCTGGAAAAGGATCCATTTGATGCCGCATTTCAGCCCTATGTTTTGGATTTCGTTAACGCCCAGAATTTCTTTTTGTTCAAAAATATATTTATATCGTTTAATAATTTCATTTTTATTTGTGTCCTTCATTATATTATTAGTGGTCTGAATAAAAGGTGATAATTATTATCCAAATACAATATATATATATATATATA
>NW_018164645.1:1834630-1859908 GCF_001263595.1 Phalaenopsis equestris
TATATATATATATATATATATATATTGGTTTGTGAGTTTCGAGTTAGGGTGTAAATGAGTCTAGTCGAGTTTGACCCAACCTCGATTTGAGATTGAGCCGGATTAAATTTATCAAGTTCGGGCTCAAACTCGAACTTAATTTATAATTTAGAACTGTTTTTATAAAAGGAAGAAAATAATATTAATTTAAAATACATATATATATATATATATAAACATATGTACAAAAAAAAAAAAGTTCAAATACGCGGGGAGGGTCAAACCTGAATTGGTGGGGCCACACGTAGGAAGTGAAGCCACGTGGCGGAAGATGGAAGGATTTTACATCTCTTTCAGCCATAAGATTATCCACACAATTTAATATAACGGAATTAACATTGTATTTATTGTGGAGGAGAGTCTCTCTCACACGAAAAATTATTCCATGCGGATCGGCGTCCGCACGCAATAATCTCCCATAAATCGAAGAAAACTGCCAAATTTACTGGCTCTTTTTATTTTTTAAAAACGGAAATAATCCTGACCGTAGATCACCGTGATCTACGGCCAGGATCGAACACCGCATGCAGAGATGCATGCGGTGTCCGCACGCAATAATCCCCCTTCGTGTGGCCTTACGATAGTGGGCCCGGTTGAGCTCATCCTGGCCGTTCGTTTTCTTGATCAATCAATCGGTTAATATTGATGCGACCGGATCAAATTTCTTTTCAAATTAATTTAAGCTCAATTTTTTTTTCCGAGAGAAATAAGCTCAAAGCGTAATTGATATAAATTTTCAGTATAATTTTTCAAAATTATTTTAAAATTCTCTATTTTAAATATATAATAAATTTCTTTATCATTATCATATATTTTTTTTATTATTTTATTATAAGAAGTACGATATATTAAAATTATTTTCTCTTTTTTATAATAAATGAATCAGCTTGTGAACTGCTTCAACTTTATAGATTTAGGTTTAGGCTCGAGCTCCAAATTGAACCTGAACAATTAATTAAGGTAAAACTCAAATTGAGGGTTGCTATAAGCATTTAATTGACTTCTTAAATATGTTGACATTTGGTTTAAGAAAAAAAAATGATCCTTATATTTAGAGTGCGTTTGGGGCAGCCTGTGAGTTTCAGGATAAATATTATATTCTGAAACGCAGCCCGCGGGTCGACTTGTGGCATGTGTTTAGTGTAAAAACAGAACCGTGTTTTCGGATGAACAGACAAAAAGCGCGATCCAAACGATATTGTGGCGTTTTCATAAACGCACCCGCACTTATAAGCTGCCCCAAACGAGCCATTAGTAATATAGTGCAATTTGCATATTCAAATGTGGTATCTAATTCAATTTTGAAGTCTGAATAATACCTTTTGACTTGAATAATCTTCTATATTTGACTAGTTTGGTTATAAAAAAATAATTTTTAAAAATATTTATAAAGAGAATTAATATTTGATGTTAGCTAGAAAATTTGAGGTTGTATAGTAATAGATTGTTATCATAGCCTTGCTCGAAGTTTCAATGCAGACTTAGATTTTAAAAAAAACAATTAGTAAAGATACCAAAATTTTGTTAAGCGGAAAATCCGTAAAGAGAAAAAATCATGAGGCCTAACAAAGTTATAACAAAAATTCGTTATAAGTTGATGATTATTGCAAACACTTCTCCCACTTGCGGGAAAGTAGAAAATCTTCCAAGTTGCAACTTTGATAGGCGGATAAATTTGTTGTCGGGAACAACTGAAGATTGATAATGATGGGTGGCAGTGAGCGGATGGTGGTAGATGGTGGTCTAGGGTGTTGTACCATTCAGTTCGGCTCGTCGTGTCGGTTAGTTTGACTATAAATTTGTTGAAATTGGACTTATTGATGACTCTTAATTGGAATTTAAATATTTCTTATTTTAAAGACTACCTTGAGATCTGTTTCATGATTCGAAATTGATTCATTACCTTAATTTTACAGAACTGGTATTTTTTTTTAGATAGCTTTCTCATTATTTGTGTTAAATTTAGCTTTTTACACCTATTTCATCATGTTTGCACATCCTTAGGTGTGTGAAAGCATTTTCCATGCTAATCATATGACAAACTACAAATTAAGCATACTAATTAAAACAAATAAAATTAAAAAAAGACATTTACAAACATACCACTTAAATTCTATGTCTTTACATATCTAACACCTATATTTTATTTTTAATATTTATGTATTTACATAACAACACCAATACTTTACTTCTTATATTTATATCACCATAATCTTTCATATTAAAATTTAATTATTAAGTCCTTAGAAATAAGAAAGATCCTAATTAGTAGTTTACATTGATGGGTTTGTCTTCTACCATGTAAAAAGAAAGAATGATATTAAAATTGATAATAATTAAAAACTCTTAAGATATCATTTAAATTGATAATCATGGCCCATCATGCTGAGCAAGTATGTTAATTTCTTTTTTATAATTATTTCAAAGATATTTTATTTTATATGCTATTTATTAATTTCGCGTTAGATGAATTACATTGCTTTTGATAGAAGCATGGTCGTTAGCCGCATAGCATGTCTTTGTTATTTGGAGTTGCGTAGATATGCGTAGAGGGTGGCTTGCATGATTCACTTTAATTCTAAATCCATCAAGATCTGGAATCAATTTAAGTCAAACCTATCATGCAGTACATGAGTTGGAGCAAAGCCATCATTTTTTGTAAGTTAATTATATTTTGTTGGATATTATGAATCACACCCACCCCGAGAGATAGAGTGTAAAATTGAGAGAGCGATGAGTGAACAGTTTATCTTTCTTTTTTCATAAGATGTTCTTTCTTTTTATAGACGAGAGGATATGATATAGTGATATTACAGTTCTATTCTTGCTTTAATGGATGTTGCACATGATACTCTATGTATTTTATATATGTGAGCTTATCACTTGGTTGTTCTCTGGCTTGGTCGGCTGAGCTTATAGAGCTTTGTATTGTTTGTGATTTCATACAATATGAGAATGATCTTGTGAATTAGGTAGAAGGGAGCTCAGGATAAAGAGTGTGTGTTCTTATTGGTGGTGATGAGGAGGAAGAAAGGAGATATATGTATATATTCATTTCCCTCCTATTTATATCTCATATCATGTACTTGACATCATAGGACTATAAATAATAAAGAAATGTCATATTTTAGGTTTGTTGTATGAAGCCTAGTCAGCCTCGCCGTTGATAAGACCCTATACTTGAATGTTACGCAGACAATAATAGGGAATGATGATGATCGAAAAAAATTTTCTTCTTCCTATCGTGAAGGAATATTCAACAAACTTGATAATCATAGCTTTATAGATGGACACATGCTCAACCAAAGAGCTCATTAGGTGTGGGTGAGCTCGATAGAAGAGCTCAAAGTATGGGTGAACTTATTTGGAAAAGCTCGCATGAATGATAAATATCAGTGAGTCAAGTCGAAAGAGCTCACATAAATACTCACACGCTCAGCATAGGTGATCACAAAATCATTCTGAGAGGCAAACCTGGTAATTTAGTTACCTTCATGGGTATGGTTAACGTGCACGCTAATCCTGTTAAGGGTCAACGCTCCAAATGTGTGGTGAATTGACTTGATCCATTACGTCCAAAAAGCACATATAATGTGTTTTATTTTGAAGATTTATTTTGTGATGTACAATGTCTATTCCTTTGAATTGAAACGGTCCTCTTTTAGTTAGTATGGTTTGTTAGATCATAATTTGTCATGAGGTACGCCAAAATTTAAGTAGCACTCAAATGAAAGGAAGAGAAAAATTAGAGAAGAGAGAATGGGGAAAAATTAGAGGATGAAGCTCTGGGAATTCACCAGCATTAATGAAATACAATAAATCATCTTAAATCACAATACACAATGTTTTTCTAGCAACCCACTATTTATAAATTCAAATCAGTGTATGGGCTCTACAGTAAAAAATTATAATACAAAATACAAATATTATTAAACATATGAATTATAACAACTATATGTAAGTGCCTATATACATTTTGATGTTATCTCTTTGGAACGAGTAAGAATGAGCGCAGGGCTACATCATTCCTTTTAGAGATAATATTGATGAGGAGCTACGGTGGTAATTTGTACGTATAATAAGATTCAAATAAGTGTGGCCTTGAGGCCCTTATCCTCTTTTTGTCAGACATTCAAGCTTATAGAGAGATATATGCAAACCCAACAGTCGAAGTGGTCAAACCAATCCCAACCACCAAAATGGTCGAATTAATCGCTCCTTCGACCATCCGCCTATCGAAGTGGTCAAACCAAGCCCATTCCCCCACCTTTGTAGTGATTTGACTAACCCAAGGCAAACTTGGCAATAAAGAAAATCATCATTACATAACAGTACATATGTTCATTCATATTTATGTTGTTATTTGACACCAACTTCATGATCTTTTCATCAAACATCATTGAAAGGCTTGGAACAGTACGAGATCCAACTTATCTTACTTCATCTTATATGTAAGAGAGGAGAAGGTGCCCAATGGAGAGGACTCTCTCCCCCAACAACTATCATTTCTAAGTTTTTTTACCAATAATTCTGAAAAGAATGGGAGAACACGAACTCTAGCGACACATCCACCATCTTCTTCTATATTTTCCTCCTAAAAACAGAATCTCTCCCTACCTATACGAGCTCACGAATAATACATAACATTCATATTTTCTTATAAAATATAAAAATACTCTAATTTTTTCAATACCATGGGGAAAAAAAACATGCAAAACTTGCTTGCACGATCTTGATATATTCCTTTCTAAAAAACGTGGGGATTTCTTGACGTATACGTGACGACAAAAGAGTCAAAATCGTGTTCTTAACTACAGCGGCCGACCAAACACGTGGCAAAAGATCAGAGCTTTGGTCTACTACGTGGACGGTAGATGTCGACGATATGCTCGTGATAATTAGCCATGGATTAGGAAGGCTGTATACTTCACCGTATCCTACTTTTCTTTCTGGAGATTTTACATGCATAGCACTACAAACAGTAATATTTACGTATATATATCATCCAAACCCATCTATTTACATGCAGAACACCCAAAATTCTCTAAATACACAAAAATTAGCTTGCATGTGCAGTATATAATAAATTTATGCACTATAGTTTATTCTGCCGTAATTTGATGCAAATTGCATATGCAATTTGCCACTTATAGCAGCTGTTAACTGCAGGACTAATTCTGTAGAACTTTCTAAAGCTTAATATACCCATTGTTCTGTCTTCCCTCCATCGCCCTCAAGCAACAGCTGTTGCAGCATCATAGCAGAATGATGATGATGGAGAAGCGAACCGGGGTTGTTAGGGTTATAGATATAAATAAGAAAGTTTATAAGTGAGATTTGTAATATTAGAATTTCTTAGTGCTACGTTTGTAAAATGATCCTTATTTTATTGAAATTGTATTTTTTTTCTTAAAACATGATCGATAAATAGTAAAATTTGTTATATAAATTTATAAATATTTAAATCTTGAGGGTTTATTATATACTTGGTCGAAGATTAAAAAAGTCAAACTCTAGCCTTAATTCGATTAACAAGATTACAAGGTCAAGCTACCAACATGACCACATATGATAAACTTTATCTAATTTAAGATACGTTATATATAGTTGAATAAAGTTTATATAAACAATATTATAACTTTATTTATATTTGTTAAAATAATATTAAGCCAAACAAACACGTAATTATTGCATGCTCTAGACATAAAAATTACAAATGAGGCCAAATATCAAGATATTTTCTGCCTCTGATCCGGTATAGGCCCAATTTTAAGTATCCACTATAAGTTGATGATTACAAGTACAAATAAAAAATTAACAACTTTTAGACTATTTTAATGATAAAAATTGTAACCTTGATAATTTAAAAAAAAAAAAATTAAAGTTGCTTTAAGAATAATATATTGTATAAATAATCAATTAACTCTTATATTTTATTTAATTATCTTAAAATAAATTTAACTATTTTTAAAATAATTATGATCAAAATTTGATCGTAATATCATAATCTATATATATATATATATATATATATATATATAAGAAAATTTCTTTTTCATCATTAATTTATTAAAAATATTAATTTGGGTCCAAGATATTTTAAGCATTAGCCAACAAACAGTGAAAGGTTAGTTTGACCGAATCATAGTTAAAACAAATGAATTAAATAAGTCAATTTACAATTTTGAAAATACTTGCAAGCAAATTGTCATAAACAATTTGAATAATTATAATTATTTTTTTTAGTAAGGAATATTTAACATTTAGGCATCATACAAGTAAAATAAATATAAAACGACAAATTAAAAATCTTGCCTAACCATTTTATCCAATTAAAATAGTGCTTAAACATATTATTTTATTCAGCATCAGACCTTGTGGAAATTAAATACTTGTAAATTGATTAATTTTATAATATGTAAATAATAATAATAATAATAATAATAATAATAATAATAATAATAATTTTAACCAAGCTGAAAATCGTAAATATATAAATATATACAGCATAAATTATAATAATAAAGAAAGGAGTTAAAGATCAAATTATGAATTGCCAGCTATTGAGGAGAGCCTATTAGCTTGGAGATTAGTGATGCTTCAAAATGATATTTAGTAAACTAATTAGCTTTAGAGTCTATAATTAGCAAAATTACAGTAATTAGCAATACGCCGAAATAATAATTAATTCAATATTTCGGATGATTGACGCATCAAAATTCTAAAAGAAAATATAAATAAAGTGGCGAGGGTTATTTGCACCATGACAAATTCCCAAATAAAATGAAAAAAAAAAAAAAGGAATCAAAGGCAGAACAATAAACTTAACTTAGAAAGAGGGCATTAATGATGCCAATTAATCCCTAACAAGTGTCAATTCAACAATTGGTTAGGTGCACCGATGCTGGTTCGGTGGAAGCTTCATTTTATGCAATTAAAAATAAACATCCGATTAATGCTTTTTTTTTTTGCACGAATATTGATGCACATAAATCCCCTAAAATTTCATGGTTACAATATTGTACTTATAATACGGCTCATTATTATTATTATTATTATTATTATTATTATTATTATTATTATTATTATTATTATTATTATTATTATTATTATTATTATTATTATTATTATTATTATTATTATTATTATTATTATTGAAATAGAAAAATTATATTAGTTTTTTTTTAACGAAAAGCATGATTTTTTTTTTGCTATTAATTAAGATGGAAATAGGTAAAGGAATCATCACATACATTAGCTCCACGTGTCGGACGTGGTCCTTATCTTGAACTATTTAATGGCAAAGGTGTTGGTGGAATCCACATAGCCTCTCTCTCTCTCTCACATTGTAAAAAAATAATTAACATGTAAATAGATTAATGGTAAACAAAATTTTAATTTCAACTTTAATATTTTGAATTCACTGGCATTTAATCATGATATAGTCATTGATGAGGGTATAATTTCTCATTATAAGATTACAAATTTGAATTGCCCATATTATTCTTTTAGGCACACCATTCCTATATATATATTTAAATTTTATTTTAGACACTCGTTCATTTTAAAAATCATATGAGTTTTATAAATATATATTTAATCTAGTTTAAAAGAAAGAAGGAGATCAATTGTTTTATTTTTTTTATATATATGAAATATTGAGTACTTGTCGACTTTATTTATTTTGATTCAGTGTTATTTATATGTGACCCTATGATGATTTTTTCATTTGCTAACTTTTCATAATATTTTGGAGATCTATTAAAGTTTTATGACTAAGCCCTTATTGATTTAAAATTGTTGGTTCCTTATCGATTGACTGTCTAATGTGTGGAATTATCGCTCCACATTCTCTGCAAACTTCTCCAGATGTCAAAACAACCATTTTTCCTTTTGAAATCCTCTATAATCTCTATATGTACATCATGCATTTTGTAATAGTACTTTTTCCATCAAGTACAACTTTTACTATTTCACAGTTTTGGTTGTAAGACTTGAGAGTTGCAAGTTTCATGGTCGCAACTCTTATGGAGATGCTATTATTCTAATAGCAATGAATTCTTACATAGTATCAGAGCAAATAAGCTATCAAGGTTCCTTCTCAAAGCCCTAAAACTTCTGCCTATCTCTTCATTTTTTCTTTTTCTTTCTCTTCCACCATCAATGTCTAACACCTCCTATACAAACCATAAAGCCAATCTGACTCATTCAGAAATGGAAGACATACTCATTCTCTCATCCCTCATGTTTTTTATGTTCAACTTTAAAATCATAACTTATGTACAACTCACCATTGAAAACTACCCAACTTGGAAACCATAAATATACAAACTCTTCAAAGCCAATGGATTTAATACCTTTCTTGATGGTACAACAACCTGCCACCCCTCCCCCCATCTCGCATTCACACTCCATACGACCAAGCAATCTCCAACCCCCAATTCCTACAATGACAACTCATTGATCTAAATCACTTAGCGGCAATTTACTCTACTATATCCCCCACAATTATGCCTGATATCATCAATCTCAAATCCACCAAGAAATTTTGACAAACCCTTTAATGTTGGCTACAATCCACTAATTGTTCCCGAGTCATTCAGCTCTGAAATGAACTTCACCAAATCTCCATGAAAAATCAAACTATATCCCAATATCTCTTGTTGATAACATAGCAGCTGATGAAGGTCATATATACCACGAGGATATAATCCTCCACACTCAATGGCGTATCAAGTCCTTATCAACTTGTTAAAACAAACATTCACACTATATCAGAACTGATCAAGCTGGATGACTTGTATTCCCTACTTTGCAACGAGTAGATTAACATCTAGGCTGACATCGCCAATGAAACCAACACAACTGCTATTGCAATGTTCACCACTCGTAGAGGCCACAATGGTACAAGAGTTTGTGGCAGGTGTCACTATAGTAATAGGTGAACATATTAGCTTCAAACAGGGGAGGTCGTAGCTCGGGTAACTCTTCTAAAGGCCCAACTTGTTAAATATGCGACAAATCCAAATACAGCTCTACAATTCTAGCAACGCCACAAACTTCAGCTCATATCCCTCAAAACACATCTGGTACTACTCTAATGACAACAACCGAAACTCCTTTAGAAGAGTGGTTCCTCAACTCTAGCACTACCACTCATCTTACCTCTAATAACGATCACTTATAGCAAACCGAACCTTACGACATACTAGATTTGATTATCATGATAATGGATCACACCTCTCGATTACTCACACTGTTCAAGGCATTCTACTGACATCTTAGCTTGAGCTTCACCTCCTTAAGCTTCTTGAGTCTCCCTTCTTATCTCATAACCTACTCTCTGTCCACAAATTAGTTTGTAATAACAATTGTGACATATCATTTATCCCATCTAGTTTTTTCATCAAGGGCCGTAGAAAAAATCCAATCCTCTTCCACGACCCTAGCTAGAACGACCTCTATCCCATCTCTGCTTTAGCTGGCATTCCATTCTCCCCCTCATCAGCCCAACATTGGTATTAAAGGCTCATACATCCTCATCACGCCACCACAACTACAATCTCTATGACAAAAAATACTATAGCTAGCCCACTTTCTACATTTTTTCTGTAAGGAACGTGAGTTCTATAAGAGTCATCAAAAGCCCTTTAATATTTCAGTTTATAAGCCTAAGCATTGTTTGTTCACTCTCATGTGTGGGATCCTGCACCAACCACTTCCATACAAGGAAATAAATAAAATCTTTTGTTTATTGATGACTTCTTCCGATTCACATGGGTGTTTCTCATGTTCACTAAATTGGAAACAACAAATAAAATCATATCATTCCAAAAATTTGTCCAAACACAGTTCAATACAAACATCAAAATCCTAAGGCCCGATGGAGGCAGAGAATACATCTCATACATTGAATTCATAGCTCTACTCATTCAACATTATTCACTAATTCAGTTGTCTCTACACACCCTAACAAAATGGGGTAGTTGAGCAGAAGCATCGCTACCTAATAGAAACAACGAGAACTCTACTCCTCACCTCTCACCTTCTTTATAAATTTTGGACAACAAAACTTCTAAATACTTCCTATCTAAAAAATCGCCAGCCGTGCAAGACTACCATCCTCAAAACTTCTTACAAAATTTTCTATCACATACCTCCCACATATACCCATATTCACATTTTTTATGTCGATGCTACCCTTGGCAAAACCCCAAGCTCCTCATAAACTTACAGCTCTATCCCCACCTTGCATCTTTATTGGATATTACCCCATCACAAAGGATACTACTACTTTAACCCCCTAACATATCAAATCATTACCACACTAAGAACAACAAAACAACATTTCTTACCACACCTCACTAAGAACAACTCCCACTTACAATGACTATACTCCACTAAGCTTACTAACTCCCATCTCTCAGCAGTCGACCCAAACAACCATCAATTCCCCACAAAATTTAATCCCCCTCCCTTTCAATGCCCCCTAACCTCCCACTAAAACCACAACCCCATACCTCCAAATATTCAATGAAAATTTGCTCCCAAATCGGGTCTCTCATACCCAAACAACTTTTAAATCCTTACACATCAACTTTACCCATACTCAACCCCACCACCTATAGTCAAGCAAATAAATATCTTCACTTTGCAAGGCTATGCCCTTCGAATTTGAAGCACTTAAATTTCAAGGCACTTGGATCCTTGTTGGTCCACATCCTCATGCATATATTATTGGTTTCAAATGGACATATCACACCAAATACTCTTCAAATGGCAAACCTATCAAATTCAAGGGACGACTTGTAGCACAAGATTTCAAACAACAACACGACATCCATTATATGGAAACATTTTGTCCCGTCATCAAAATTCCTGCCATTAACATTCTTATCTCAGTCGCAACTCATCGCCACCGACCCATTCATCAACTTGATGTCTCCAACAACTTTCTCTATAGTTCTTTGGATGAAATCATTCACATTCTTTAACTGCAAGGATTCCAAGTTTCCCAATATCCTCACAAGGTATGTCTCCTCAAAAAGGCCCTCTGTGGTCTCAAACAAGCACAAATGAATTGGTACTCGACTCCTATTAATCATCTAACTAATAATGTGTTTCATATCAGCACCGCCAACCCCTCTCTTTTCATCTATAATCATAAACAAACCATAACCTACTTCCTTGTCTATGTGGACGACAATCTCATCATGGGCAATGATCCCTTAGTCATTAGCAACCTCATAGAAAATCTCAAAACAATGTTTCAAATTAAGGAGCTAGGCCCTTTTAAAACCTTCCTCGTCTTTATCACCCAACCAACACCATGATGCTATTAAGCTTTGTGATTTGTCCACCATTTGAACCGGTGCTCGACTGATGTTTGAGCTTTGATTCATCTGTCTTTTGGGTTGACTGGTCTCTGATTAATGGTTGGGCCACAGCCTATTTTTGGAATGTCTTTATTCATAACAAGAGACGACACATGTCTTGCTCTTAAACTGCTTGTTCGGATCAAGAACATTTAGATTGTTGGAGGTGTTAGATATGTAAAAAAACATAGGAATTAAGACGTATGTAAATCCTCCTAACTAAAAATGGAATGCTGTTATTTTGCCCTTTGTCTTAAAGGTGCTTTAAGACTTTCTGCCAACGTTCTTAAATGGAAGGAAAATAAAATAAGGTATTTGTGATTCTCGTGTTTCACATGATACGTTATAAAGAGTAACTCGTCAAATCCGTGTGAAAGCTTCTCTCTATTATTTGCTATTTCTGATAATTCTTTTTTATTTTATTTTATTACATGGATAAATCATATTGGAAAATAGAAAGTATTAAACTAATTTCACATTATTTGGCATAAATATTAATGAAGACTAGGCATATATGAGCAACTAGTACGTAAAACACTCTATTTCTATTTCATTATCTTATTGAAATGTCATGTTACTGCCTAATTGATTACGATATTGCTTTAATATTATCTTACGAATAACTTACTATTGATTTTTCATTATTCCAAATATGCCAATTTGGGTCGGCCAAAAATCGGACGGAAATCGGAGGCAATTCTGACGAATATTTTAGGACTATTGTCAGAATTGTGCCAGATTTACGTCTGATTTTTTTATGTGGATAAATAGAGGGTTAGTAATGTTAATTCCATAAATTTTGCATTGAAATTTGTTTAATATATACGTTCGTCGACCTTTGCGTTTGAACATCGAGCGATAAAGAATATCATTGGATTACAATCGAATTTGCGGCGGATAATATCAATAAATAATGGAATATGATTGTCAATTTAGCTTTGAATTATTTGATGCAAAATAGACACAAATCCGACGCAAACCTGTACCACAAAAAAAAAAATCAGAAGATCAATTATATTTCCACAATCCGCACACTACATATAATGCACATCACATATCACATTATATCCAGTCATATCACAAATCAAAACTATAAAAATATCATTAATGAAAAAGAAACACTGTCACAAATCATCTCAAATAAAAATAGTAGATTTAACAAAAAATTTCACAACGAGTGTTCGCAATATTACTTACAAATAAAAGAAAACATAAAAATAAATTACTCATCATCTCCCTCCTTCTCCTCCTCACCTACAGATACCAATGGTCACTTGCCCCGACGATCTGCTAATGTCTTCATCATGCGCGCTATAGAGTCCTCAACCCTATGCTGGTCTTCTAGCATCTGCCAGCACAACTAGCAGATCTCTTCATTCTTACAACCATCTGCCTAGCAAAAGCCTCTTGATCTGGCTGCAAGGAGCTCAGGGAACTCATTACGGGGTTACGAGAAGCTCATACTTGAAGGCTATGCCCTTCGTTCCAGGGTCATAAACCTTTCCATTCTTCTTCCCCGGTGGTAGACTGACTACCACTATTGTTGGCAAAAGTCTAGGCCTGAGTGGTCGGGCTCCTCTCCTGGAGCTGCTCGAACTCGTGCATGTTTAAAAACAACGCTTAATTGATATTTTCAATAGTTAGAATCGACGTAAACCTTTAATTTAATGATTTTAACTTACAACAACCAGTCGGGAATGTTTTGAGACCCACTGCGCAATCCTCAGTCACTAATGAATGCGGACATGCAGCTCCAGAACAGAGGGAGCACAACTCAACTCCTTGGCCGACATAGAATACAAAATTACTTCAAAGATTGACTTAATTTTTAAATATTTAAAAGAATCTTACCGGTCTCTTGTAGTGCTTCATATGGGGGACCGATCTGCCAATATGGAGCGCAGCTCCCCTGGCTTTTGTTGACCTCATTTTTATGAGGTCTGTCACTTTCTCTCTAGAATATATGATCTACTCTTAGGATTTTCCTAATGTCTCTCTTAAAAAACTAGTCTTGGGACCTACTCTAATTAAAAATTGAATCATTTCTTGACTACTTGTAGTCTCATATGCTTGATTTTTAAATCCTGAATATTTCATTGAGTTGATTGAGACCAACATATTGAAACTTAAGTAGAGTTCCTATAGGTTTGAAAGGCCTCAGGAAAACCTTCTGAGTTTAGGGGATTAGGCCTGATAGTGGTACACTTTCACTCACCTTCCGTTCACTCACTTTCACTCACCTTTTTCACCTTCACTCACTCTCACTTTCACTCACTCTCACTCACTTTTAGATAACTCTTTTCTTAACTTTTAGGGAGCTCATTTTAATTATGAAGCAATTTTTTAGATAACAAAATGTAGTTATCTATTTAATAATTAAAACCATTAAATTTTTATTTTTCTTTTAATAAAAAAAATCATTAAATCAAAATCAACAAAAACGAAAAATCTTTCAAAAAAT
The DNA here is from genome assembly GCF_001263595.1 of Phalaenopsis equestris. NCBI lineage: Eukaryota > Viridiplantae > Streptophyta > Magnoliopsida > Asparagales > Orchidaceae > Phalaenopsis > Phalaenopsis equestris. The sequence goes on from NW_018164645.1 coordinate 1,848,506, forward strand.
CTATAAATACAACCTTTACAAATTTCAAAACAATACTTAATAAACCCACAAAAGATAAAACATAAAAATATATAATAATACAAACATTTAAAATTTCACATGCATACACATCCCTTCATTTAATAAATATTCCCAAAATTACACCTAATCCTTTGAAATCATTCTTGGCTATTCTCTTCATACCTATAACCCTTTTAATCAACCCATCATGTTGGAATTAAATCTAAATTCATTTGAATCCCAATTTGAATGAATTTGAACCCATTTTGACACACTGTTTGATGTCATCTTCAAGCCACCATTTCCAAGTAAATTTAATACCTTTTTGAGCCAATCTTTGTGTTGAGCTTATCCATGACATTTCAACATTGATTCACCCCATTTGTGAGCCTAATTTGAATTGATCTATAAGCCAAATCTTAACCCAAAAAGAACTCTACTCGAACACAACATTAAACCTCATTCAAGTCTATTATGAAAACATTTTCATTAAATTGATTTTGGCTCTTCATTTAGCCAACCCTCTTGCGAATTTGTTTGAGCCAAGTTAGCCGCACCAAGTCATACTCTTGTGAGCTCAATCCAAGTCCATGTGAGCCCATACAAGCCAAATCTAGAAGTTTCACCAATTATTAAAATTGATTTATCTAGGTCATGAATAATTGCTAGGAGCTTTGCAAACAAAAATTGAATTAGATTGAAGTTCTTGGTCGTTTTGTAAGATATTGTCACACACTTGTCTACTATGCTTAATATTTTGTAAGAACGAGCAAAAATAGCAGCCAAAGAATGGAAGAATATTTCTATGTAGAACCCTCAAAATGTTTAATATCACATCAAAAATATCACTATCACCTAATCTTAAAAAATTAATTACATATTTTGATGCATAAATTTGTCAAATGAAATTATTACAAATATAAATATAAAAGTTTAGTTGATTTTTGTGTAAATATGGAAGAGTTAAGTGGCATGTATGTAAATTTATCTTGATTTAAAATGAGGCTCGCTTGGTTTTTGGCCCTTGACTTCCGATCCGGTCTGTTCGCTTTCCCCTACGTTTTCTCCTCGTAGGCATCGCTTCTCGTCTCCGTATCGTCGGCGAAACCCTAGCATTGGGCCTTCTTCGTGACCTATGAGATCCACAGAAGAACTAGAAGCGAGGGCCGAGCCTCCGAGCAGGTAAATTCGACTTTTCGGCGGCACATCCAATCGTCAGGAAATGAAGAAGGCGAAATCTGCAAAGGCCAAACTTGAGCACCAGAACGGCCATGCTCTCCCCTTCAAGTTCGCAAAATTGCTCGATCCGGAAGCTTCTTGGGACAAGGTAGGCCTCTTTATTAGACGCCGGATTGATCATCAAGGCGTTTTAGTTTGTTGTAACATTCATTCATCTATCTTTTTTGAATTCTACGCTTATGAACTGGGCGCGATAATGGAATATGATGTCTTTTGGTGCCTTTTTTAGGATCAATTGGGAGATGTTCTGCATTGGATTCGGCAAGTGGCGGGTCTGATGTGTGGATTGATATGGGGCGCAATCCCCCTTGTTGGTGCAATATGGATTTTGGTGTAAGTCGTCCAAAATTTAGCAATTAGTTTTCCGGTAATGTTGTTTCGACTTTCTGTGATTTATTGCACGTATTGGTTGCTATTTTGAGTTTGTTATTCATTTTATGCTGAGCGTGATTTTTTAGCATACCGTAATGCTATACTATGAAAGATTCGAGTGGATCTGAATCTATTTTGGACTAAATTCATCCTCGACAACCTTTCTTGTCGTTGGTCGCTAGCAAGTATTGTTCTTAACAATGGCGAGCTGTGGTCCCTTTCATGCATGACAAACTGAAAATTCCAAGATTTTGGAGGTGACAACTCACTTACTGTAACTTGCCAGTCATGGGTTTGCTACCGAGTGTGGGTGGTGTTGTACCTCATTGAATGTGCTTTACTGCTGGCTTAATTAGCCTGATATTGCATGATATTGTTCTAAATGCTTGATGAGACTTGTGTAAGAGGCATGTTGAGGAAGATTCAGGGATTTAAAGGAATGCTATGATTGAGTATGCTAATTGAGAGTGTTTTAAGGGTTCTCAATATAAACCAAGAGGAACCAAGATAATTCTGCAATGAATCCGTCGAGGAGATTTCTTGAGGAGAATTAATAACCCCTGAGAAGAACTCCCAGGTTGACCTCCTAAGAAGGAACCCCAAATGTTCCTAAAAGGTTTTCTAAGAGGAGCCTCTGGGATATTTCACTTGTGCAAAGTTCCTTCTAATATGATACAATCATCTTAATCTTTGTAATTATTCTATTATTACTACTATGAGCATGTGGACCTTTAAGATTGCATCAAATATTTAGGAAATTATTGGGATTTATATATAAATCACTTTCAAATGATGTCTTGTAACCAGTGTTTTGAAAATCGGTCTGGACATTGAATCGTTAAAGGAAGAGGTTCAAGTTTTAAATGTTGAACCGGGGTTGGCCAGTTCAGCCGGATAACATAATAAATCATAAATTTATTTAAAAATAGCATAAATTATGTAATAATAAGTTAATAACATAAAGGATGCCTTACAAATTTTGTTACAATGAATAATATAACATAGTAAAATCATCTCTCCAATCAATTTTGCCAAATTCAATCAAATCCTTTTTATTTTTAATAGTGGTATATTTTGGAGGTGATATTAAAGATTTAAGTGTTATGTTTAGAAAAGTGAAAGTTTAGGTGTTAGATATTAAAATTAATTTATCTTTGAGTGATTTTAAGCTAATTATTCTTTTAAAATAAAGATAATTATTTAAAAAATAAATTCTCAAATTATTTTAATAAGAGTAAAATTTTTATATATTTTAATATTTTATTGTTATTTCAGTTGTTTGAAATAATTTAATATGTTATATAAATTATTATTGTATGTAACAAAATTTTATATGAAATAATTTATAATTCTTATTAATATGAAAAAATATAAAATGTTAGTCTTGTTTGCGCATTTGCGTTGAGATGCTTTTACTTTGTACTCTTTAGGACTCCTTTCTCCTTAAAATCTTATACACTTATTTTATAATAGTTTAATATGTTATAGCCTTATAGGCTTATAGGCTATAGCTGTTGGCTGCAGCACTTGTATGTAGCAGACAGAAAATTTGATGTCATGCCAAATAACTCAAATTGGAGATGGAACGGTTGGCGCTAGCGACAGAAAAATGGACCAGGAACATGTCCCTATTCTTCGGTTTAATGATCAAACTGGCGTTTCAACTATTTTTTGAGTGGTTTGACATAGGATGTGGGTTTTGGCCGAACTGGAACCTGCCTTGAACCTGGTTCGTGGTTTCGGTCGAACCGGCCAATCTTGTTTAGTTTTTAAAACCTTCTTTATAACTAAATGCCTTCTATATTGTTGGGTATCAAAATGCCCATGGTAAATTCGTTTGATGCGCTCAATCTACAAGAGCATGTATTCACACTATTAGAACTATGATGTACAATCTTCATAAATTATTTTGGTCTTGTTTTCCTTCTAAATTTAAAGAAACTAACAATCATTTTGTTTTACTCACATTTTATATTGTTCAATTAAAAGATTAAACCAATTAGCATGTTAACAAACCCACCCATTTGTTTCTTTATAGGATCCACAATTGAGGTGACTCTTTTTGGGATTTTTTTTTAACTTTTATCATTTCATTCGTGAAAACTACAAGATCTTTGACATTGGTTGAGAATATCTTGTTGTTCGCTTTGGAGCTTTGGAGTTTGCAATTTGTAATAAGGTCTCTTATTGTTGTTGATAATTGAGAATGATTGTTATCAGGTTAAGAGGATACCTATTTCCATTGATAACTCCATGAGCCATATTCCATTTGACCTTCATTAACCAGTTCTATCAACCCCTCTATGAACTCGCTCCATCTTTTTTCTATCTTCTTTTTTCATCGATAATTTATCCATGAGAAATTATTTTCAAGGAATTTTGGTTAAAAATATTTTTAATGTGATTTGATAGCCTTGCGAAACATCAAATGATTGATTGTCTAGAGTGCCCTAGTTATTGAAGTATTTGTCATGATATTATGCCACATTACTTAAAGTTTCTTTCTTTTTAAAAGTGATCATAATGTTTGATACGTCAAATTTCTCAGATAACCAAAGAAACTCCTTACTAATAGTTCCAAAGGTTTTGTTTACTTTAGAAGGTTAAAGATTGTTTTTTTTGCTAAAAACTGTGATTTTTCCCTCATAATCTCATCACTTACAGTCGGTCTCAGTTAGTGGGATAGAGTTTTGTTGTTGTTGTTGTACTCCCATCACATATATATCACTGAAAAGGATAAATCTTTGCTGGTATTAATAGTCAATATGGGTTTAATATGCTATGCCCATTAAGGAAGTATCGAACCACATTGAGCAATTTCATGAAGGAATTTATGCAACTCTATGTAGAATCATTTACCAATATAGAAAATGTTGTTCATTAAAACTTAGTAGATATCAAGAATATAATATTGATTGGTGAAGAAGGTGTTGCGGACCTATAGAAAAAAATGTGAATTATAGACATACAATTATTGACTTGAACATCCTTCCTCAACAAGGAAATCAAAATCAACGGAGATGGTCTAGGTTGAATTGAGTGGTAGAGTACTACAATTCTTGCCAATGACGATTCTCTCGATTGAAAACAAATGCAAGATAGTGAGAAGAGAGTACGATTTTCTAAATATCAAACAAGTTCATAAAACTCTTATCAAAAGTGTAAATTATAATATTCACTTTTATCTATAAAGTTTTAGTACAATAATATATTCATAATTCCTCTCAGGTCAAATCCTCCTCTGGCCAATTTGTCGATAGTGAGGGCGGTCCTCGAATAGTTAGCACATAAGGGTGGTTTGGGGCTCGTATAATAGCCTTCGGTCATTCTTTATCTATCTATGAAAATGCCTCTAAGAAGCACTGATTCAAGTTTCAAAACCCAAAATGGTATGAAACATATTTTGCAGGTCGATATTTGATCGTAACCTTCATGCCTAAAATACTCAAGTCATTACATTATATGCGGTCTTATCATTCATCACAGTGCTCTTACTCCATTAGTTGATCTTCTTTTCATTTTAACTACTATAATTTTAATTTATGAATGTTGGAAATGAAAAGAGACAAAAAGCTGGTAAAACAAATGTGTTTGCTTAGCGAAATCATTTTCACGATGAACCTCAAAGTTTGCTCTACATGAACTCTTTTTCTCTCTAGTTTTAAGACAATCTCACACTCCATTCACTGGGCATTGCTAAATATTTGTCTGGAGGAGGAAGATAGTTATGATAAATAGACGGGGTGTGGGAGCATTGAGGAATATCATGTAGTTGGCGTTATCATATTTATGTTTTTATCATGCGATGTGCTGTAAGGAAGTCTAGAGATTATTCTTGTCACATCTCTCTTTAGACTTGGACAAAATTATCTATCTTCATTCATGGCAATAGTTTTATCACTACATGACAGGCAAAACCCCTAACAAATAATTCTAAATTTTAAAATATATGCAAAGATCAATCAGGGATACATAAACTTGAATAATTATTGTTAATTATGTAGTATTTATTAAGCAAAGACTTTCATTATTAAGTTTTATAAACTTCATTGAAATCATTACAAGTAGCATATTTTTTATATGATTAAATTTAGTAACCTTAACTAAAACCAACTCAATTTCCAAATCAGAAGGACCAATCAAGTTAGGAAAAACTAGTTACACCTTTTCTCCTTGCCTCCATCTTGGACACGCCTGAACTATAAATTATTTGAAGCATGCTTCCAACTAGGGGTGTAAATGAACCGAACAAGAACGAACAGAGCTCATGTTCGTGTTCGTGTTCGGTTCGTTTGAAATTACGTGTGTTTGAAATAGGCTCATGTTTGAAATTATTCATGAAGTTATTGTTCGTGTTCGGTTTGATTTGTTTGAAATACGTTTGAAATGTTCGAATTTTTTGAATTGGTTAAATTGTTCAAAATCTTACAAATTTATTTGTATTGTTCGAATTGTTTGAAATCTTTCAAAAGCTTAAACTTATATGAAATTAATGTTTAGACCTGTATGAATCACAATACAAATGCAAAACAGTCGAAACACAACTCACAATAAAACTATAATATCATATCTCATTCATAAAAAAATTTAGATCTAGAACAATATGCGAGATTTCACTCCAAAAAATAAGGTTTCACTCAAAGAAACTAAATAAATCTAAAAGAAATATAAGAAAATTTAAGTTAAGAGACGAACCTGGAGATCAGATTATAACTTATAGGATTTAATTTTTTAACATGTGATAAATTTTTAGAGTACATAATTATTTTTAAAATATGGTAAATTTTTTATATATAATTATTTTAAATTATTTTATATTTCGAACAATAACGATTCAAACGCGATCATACAAATAACTGTTCGTTTTTGTTTCGTTTATAAATCGAATGAAAAAAATTGTTTGTGTTCGTCTCGTTTGCTTATCGAACGAATTGAACACGAACTCCCTAATGAGCCGAACACGAATTGTTTGCAAACAACGAGCTTTTTTGACATCCAACATAAATTAACAAACAAATTTAATCTAATTGGCCTGATTTTTTTGAATTTGACTAAATTTAGCATTTCAATACTCATCAAGCAAATCAAAGACATAATGATGTGGAATGTCATTATATAAATTTAATTTTCATAAGCACGCAAATGTTTTATTAGCTTGAAAAATTCTTTAGATGTCTTATACGTGCAATCATGACTGTAAGCAGTTAATCATCCAAATGCAAAAACAACAACAAAAACAACAACAAAGCCATAATCCCACTACGTGGGGTCGGTTACATGAATCCTTTTGCTTCATTACGTCCTATTTAGTGTCATATTTTCATTTAGCTCTAATAAATTAAGATCATTTTTTTATACAATAATCCCAAGTCGTCCTAGGTCTACCTCTGTCTTTCTTAATATAAGTCGAATCTAAAACATCTACTCTCCTAATCAGATCATCAAATAATAGACGATTAATGTGACCAAACTATCTAAGCCGACTCTCTCTAATTTTGTCCGTCGCTGGAGCTACACCAACCTTATCACGGACATATTCATTTTACATTTTGTCTCTTAAGTGTAAAGCCACTCATCCACCTAATCATTCTCATCTCGACAACACTTAACTTAGTGTTATGCTTCTCTTTTAAAGGCCAACATTCAGCGCTATAGAGCATTGCAGGTCTCTACCACTATCTTATAAAATTTTCCTTTCAGTCTAAGCGGTACTTTTCTATCATACAAAAGGCCTGAAGCATTCCTCCACTTCAACCAACCAACTTGAATTCTACTATTAACATTCCCATATATATCCCCATCGCTTTGAACAACAGACCCGAAATATCTAAATCGTTCACACCTTTTAATAATTTGATCACCCAAAGTTACACTTCTGTCACTAGAGCTACTACTACTAAAATTACATTCCATGTATTCAATTTTAGTTCTACTCAAATGAAGGCCTTTAGACTTCTATGTAGACCTCTATAATTCAAGTTTTTCCTGGGATTTTTCTCTCGTCTTATCCACGAGAAGGATATCAACAACAAAAAACATACAATAAAGTACATTCTCCTATAAATGTCCAGTAAGACCATCCATAATTAAAGCAAAAAGATATGGGCTTAAAACCGATCCCTGATGTAACCGATCCCTAATAAGAAAATATTTGGTCAATCCTCCTTCAGTTCGAACAAAAGAATAGAAAAATATTTGGTCAATCCTCCTTCAATAGCTCTAGAAGTAATAGCTCTAGTATACATATTTTTAATGGCTTGAATATAAGTTATATCAACACCTTTTTTCTGAAGAACACTCCAAAGGATATCTCTTGGAACTTTATCGTAAGCTTGTTCTAAACCAATAAAAATCAAATGTAGATCCTCCTTATTATCTTTGAACTTCTCCATCAAACCTAATCATCCAGATGCAAAAAATGAAAAAAAATTGTGTATACCATTCTCATCATCCATTTAGGAAAATGATACAATGATCATTAATTTATAAAATATTTTATGATTTGAAAAGTTTTATGTTGTTAGTATCATTTTGGAAGAAGTTGATTTTTATCATGATTATTACTTAATTTTAGAAAGAATTTACTTCAATTTTATTATTTAAATATAAGATGGAACATCATCTTTTTTATAGAAGGATTGTTTAATCAATATTTTCAAACAAGGGTGGAGCAATCAAAGAAGATATTGATCATTGTTGTGTGTCGAAAGATTTGCGGCTCTAGAGTACTTATTTATGGTCTTAGCATTACTTGAAAGTCCAATACACACACAGGCAATATAAGTGATAGATAAAAACACCTAAAATTTTTATGTGGAAAACCCAAAAGAAGAAAAAATCACGGGGCCTAGCCCAGTCAGAATGATCTATAAATAGTTATTCAGTACACGTACAAGTCTTTATCCCATAAGTGGAAAAGGTTTAAACAGTTTCTTGTAGTACGATATTCGGATGCAGAAAAACCCATTATATAACGATCAGGAGCGATTGCAATTGTGAGTAGTTGTCAAAACTTCGGTGCATTGTCTTTGAGGTGCATCATTGCACAACCTTCTGTGTAGGACGTGCTGCTCCGTAAGGTGTTTCATTACTCTGCGACGTAGGTTGTTACTTTGCATGGTGTTTCATTGCAAAAAGCAAAGGGTAAACGATGGTGGTCGACTGCGGCTAACGAGAATTAGTTGACGACAGTCGGTAGCTATGAGAGCAGGAAATGTTTTTCGGGTCTTCGGTCCAAAACAACGATGGATTCTGGCTCCCTGTTCTCCGTCTAGTTCTCATTTTAGCTCCAAGTCTTGGTCTTTCGGACCCTCCTTATGGAAGTTGGGCTCTTATAGAGTTTGGGAGTAGCCTCTCATGTAAATAAGAAAAAAATTCAAATGATCAAACTACCCAGAGTGATTCCCACGATCAGACAACATTTTGTGGACATTTTAGCACCGTAATGATGTCAGAATTGAATGATCTTGGGCTCATTGGATTCGTCTCATTAAGATGCTCAATTCGACGACAAGTTTGTCAGATTTGGAATCCATTTTATTTTCTAATTAGCCATTCAAAGCTTTCAAAAATAATATAACAACTTGACAAGGGCTTAGATCTGACTGTTGATCAATTTTGGTGTAATTGGGTCTGTTTCATTGAGCTGATCAGTTTGACTATAAGTTTGCTAAAATTGAAGTCTCTGATGATTTTTAATTTGAGTTTGGGTATTTCTTGTCCATAAAATATCTCAAGATTTGTGTCATAACTTGAGATTCGCGTTATAGTATAAAAATTTGTTGATGATGTATCAATCATCATAAAGACTAGTTATTGTTATCTCCTCTCTTTTTAATGAGGGATGGCTTAAACTTTAAACAAAAAAATAAACATTTGATATTTTCCCCACTCTCTCTACATTCTTTCAAGGCTTTGTTACAAGGAAATTTTGGATTCTTTATAATCAAGCTTCTCTTCAATTGAGCAAGGTGGCAACTGATAATCAATCATGCAGTCAGATTTTGATGATTTTAATTTTTTTTTCCTTAATGAAATAATGCAATTGTGTGTACTTTTATACTTATAAATATATAGTGAGTTGCTCTAAAATAAATGTTGGATTGAAATAATTAAGGCATTAATTGTATGCAATGAAAGGCAAAGCATGGTTGTATTTTCATATTAGGATTCTTTGGTAAGCTCCCTAATAAAGCTCTTTAGTTTTTATTTTATTCTTCTTCTTTAAATAATAATATATATTTCCTCGTTATCTTTATAATGCCATAGATAACCCACCTTTTATATCCAAAAAAAAAAAACAAAATGCTTTACATAAAGAACTCCATGAATCATCACAACATGTTGTCTCGTCAGTGAACAAGATTTTATATCCATAAAAAAAATAATGTGCTTTACATAAAGAAATCGATGAATCATCACAAATATGTTGTCTAGTTAGTTGACAAGATATTCGTGAAATCCATCATCACTAATGGACAATCTTATCGTCAGTAATAGCTTTAGGAAGCCGAGACAATCTTTAATCATCTTGAATTGCTTTAGGAATATGTTTTATTGAAGCAGTTGATTGTATATAAACCCATAATGAAGAGGTGAAAATAAATAAAAAAAAATTAAGAAGTTCACAGTGGGCTCATTAAATAAGGTCAAATCAACCATATTAAAAATTGATTTAATATTAGAGTTTCTTCGGGATTCTCTATCTGTTGTTGTTGGTTCCGAAGCTTTGTAAAATTTTGAATGGTCATGCCTTTTGTGCATTCAATTTCTTAGAAGATTTATAACGGGAGTTAAAGGCACCATGACATTATCACAAGTTCTAAATTTCACAAACTTCTTATTAACATAAGTGAAAAGCTTATAATTGTCATAATGAACAATCAAAATTTTCTGAGAATATTCTCATCCAAGTTATGCGTATGCTGTGCAAATGAGTTGTGCTCAGATTCTATACGAAGATGAACAAAATCCACAAGCTTTTATGTTAATATTCTCTAATATTTTGCTCCAATGCCATTAGGCCTATTAATATATGAATGCTACAAAAACTTGACTGCAGGCAATACAAAATTTTACGCAGATGCAGAGTCTTTTATTCTATTTTTGAGAAATTTACATATATACCTCACAATGTTATGTATTTACATATTTCACTCCTCTAAAGTTTGATATTTATGTTTATCACACTTCATTGTCATAAACTTATACAAAAAAGTTTTATTTCACTTTTAAAAGTTAAGCAAAAGTTGTATTTGTTAGGAGTTATACTTAAAAATAATTTATTCTTGTGAGAAATTATGAGAAATAAAGTTTTTTTTTATTAGGAGTTATTTACTTTCCTATTTTATATTTATTTCTTTGAATTGGATCTATTCCATTTCTTATTTTAGGTTTTTTTATTTTATGTTTTTTCTTTTATCTCTAAAATAATTAATATGATTTGATTAAATGGAAATATTATGAGTTAAATCTTTCCTTTTATATTATTACTACCATTTTTTTGTCTTTTCTATTCTAGGATTCATGTAAGGGTTATTTATACCAATTTTATATCAATAAAAATTCTGCATTATTCTGAATTTCAACATGGTATTAGGGCCTAAATTCATTCCCAAGTCAACGGTCTTCCTTCTAGATCTGTAGGAGGACACTTGTCTTGATATTTGAAACAATGATTTTTTCTTCTTCTTTGTGTCCGGCCTCGTCGAACTTGAAGGCATCTTCATTGTCATCGTCGGCCTCGCCGCATGCGGCGTTATGTTGTTCCTCGCCTCCACCGCCCCAGAACGC
>NW_018164645.1:1859931-1900084 GCF_001263595.1 Phalaenopsis equestris
TTTTCCTCTTTTTCCCCCCCCCCCCCCCCCTGCGATGGCTATTGGCGAGGCGAAGATGATCGTCTTATTGCGAGATGCTGCTTGATTTCGTCCCGACAGTTTGGGCATATCACTCGTCGACACACCATGGTTTATAAAGGCCCCCGGTGGAGCTCCAGCGAATGTCGCCATCGCCGTCGCTCTTCTTGGAGGTCGCGCCTCTTTTAGGTGGAAACTCGGCGACGACGAGTTCAGTTGCATGCTCGCCACGATCCTCAATGAGACGATGTCTTTGACGAAGGAGTTACTTTTGACGACGGTGCGCGTACCGCGCTAGCTTATGTCACTGTCTGTTCTGATGGCGAGCGCGAGTTTATGTTCTATCGTAACTCTAGCACTGATATGTTTCTTATGCCAGCTGAGCTCGATCTTGACCTTATTCGCACGGAAAAGCTTCGCTTAATTCCGCAAAGAAAAAAAAGAGGAGGGAATCTTTTTTCCTCGGTGCAAGCCCTCACAACCGATTGTAAAGTTCTGTGACCTCCAGACAACATGAACCAAGCGTCCTGTACACGGCAAGAGTTCTCCCTTCTAGTAGAGATCCCGACCGCACAACTTCCTGCCAGAAATCCTACCTATTTTGGCGTTGCAACTGGAGCAATCTTCTCCTCCCAGAGGAAGTCCCAACGCTACAGCAAAGGGAGTTTCCCTCTTGTGACCCCGCCAAGCAGCTGTTATCAGGAGTTATGATTCTCTCTCCAGTGGGAATTTTTCCTGCAAGTCACCTGGTTGCAGTTGTTCTGCATCTTGTGGCTGCCTCTGCGGTCCCAAGCCGCAACCTTATGGAAATCTCTTCCTGAGGCTGTTGATCTTTCGGTGACTTACACCTCTCCTTGATCGCAAGCTGCGATTGCCCTCTGCGATCCCAATCCGCGACGTTGAGGGAGCTAGTGATTCCAGAACCATTTTTTGGGCTGCCTCTGTGAATCTCTCAGTGATGGAGACGAAAAATCACGAATTTCTCTTTCTAGTCCCAACTCCGAGGGACGACTTTCTCTACGCTGAGAGGTGAATTTCTCACTCCACTGGAATATCTAGACTTATACTGGAAATCTCGATTCTTTTCTGGCTTCAGCCAAAGATGGAAAGGGGGAGTTATTTTCCAGCTGTCTTCCCTCCACATTTCAAACACCGGAAATGAAGGCCCTTTTTTCCTTGTTATCCTTCTCGTCGTTTTTTGTTGCGTTTGTTCCCTGCAGCAGTTCGGCGTCGTAGTTTCTAGGAGTCCAACTTTCCTGATTTCCTATATATTTCCAACAATTCAACTTCCTAATTTCCTACCGTCCGGCTTCCCTGATTTTTTTGCAAATCCTTACTGCTAGAGGTGCAGCTTTCCCTTGAGGTGCAACTGTCCCGCCACCTTCCCTGCAGGTCCTTCCTGCAGTGTTTTGGCGCTTGTTCCTTGCAACAGTTCGCTTCCTCATTTCCAGCAGTTTGACCTCTCTGACTTTCTGCAATTGTTCAGGTTTTCAGCAATCCAGCTCTCTGGTTTCTAGCAGTTCGGCTTCCATGATTTCCCGCAACCTTACAACATCAGTCCTTTTACCACTGCTCTGCACCCTAGCTGATGCTCGGCTTCTTGAGGGAGATCCCCTCAAGATTGACCTATTTGCTCTCACCGACGAATCTCTTCCCGTGACTAAGAATCCTAGGGATGATGTCTTTAATTGGAAGCATCCCAATCGCCATGCCAACACTATTGGATATCTTCGATTATTAGAACAAGGCTAAATTACGAAAAGGATAACTACCATGGGTTAGGATACTTGCAGACCCTAAAAAGGCAAAGGTTGGCATCATCGAGGTCCATTTCCTTCCTTTTAATCCTGTTGATAAGAGGATTTTTTTTAACTTACATTGATGCTCTATATCAATGGTACCATGCTAGCAATGGGTATTCCTCCTCTGGAACTTTTCTATCGCAGGCCCTCCTCTGGAACTTTTCTATCGCAGCCCTCCTCCAGAGCTTTCCCGACAGCGGGTCCTCTGGTGCTTTTTCTTTAATCAGACCCTCCTGTGGAGCTTTCACAACAACAAGCCCTCCACTTGAATTCTTCATGCAGCACGTCCTCCGGAGCCTTTTCCTGCAACAAGGTCTGCCTTCTGAGTTTCTTTCTTTTCTTCTGCAGGCCATACGCTATAGTTTTTCCTATTGATAGTCTACTTTCTTGCAAACTCCCTTGCAACATTACATGTAGGAGTATTTTGTTTGTTTACAGACACTGCAGGAACTGCATTCAAAGACAATTACAATCAACCTGAAGTCAGTTTTTCATATTAGATGTCTAATTTCCTGTAAATCCTCATGCAACATTACCTGTATGAGTCTTTCACCTACCTGCACACTGCAGGTAATGTTTTTCAGGTAATGTTGCATGAGGATTTACAAAAGGTAATTGTGGAATAGCAAGGGAGAGAGAATGTGGGAGGTCGACGGAGTTTGAAGGAAAGGAGAATTAGCGGATGTCCGGGAACAGCAATTCAGTAAGGCACAGCTGTCGAGAGAGATCGACCGCCTATTCCTGAATAAGTTACAAACACGTCATTTGCAAAAAGAAAAGAATAAAACACTCCTTAGAGCAGAGAATTAAAGAATACAATCTCCAAAGACAAACCAAAGCAAAAGTTCCCCAAATAAGTCCATAACGAACATATAAATAGTTCTCAAATAAAATAAACCTAAATTTAATTTTAATAATATAAAATTGGGCTCACAAGAACTAAAGAGAAAAAAATAGCAAATCGTTTTGTGCTACAGCAATGAGACGAATGCGGCTCAATTTTGCATCCCCTGGGACACTGCAGGAATTGCATTGAAAGACAATTACAGTCAACTTGAAGTCGGTTTTTCCTGTTATATGTCTAATTTCCTGTAAATTCTCATACAACATTATCTGTAGGAATTTTTCACCTACCTGCAGACACTGCAGGAATTGCAGTCAAAGACAACCGTAGTACGGGAGGAATACTTCATGTTGTACCTCTCAGGATTTTTCTTCATTGCTCATTTTTTGGTGATTTCAAATCCAAATTGAGCATGATTTTCAATCTTGTTTCAACTTGAGGTGGAGTGTTGAGAGTTGTACTAGAAAATAATTTATTCTTGCAAAAAATTTTGATGAACAAAATTATTTCTTTAATTGGATTTATTCAATTTCTTATTTTAGGGTTTCCTATTTTATGTCGTTTTTTTTTTCCAAAATAATTAATATGAATTGATTAATTGGAGACATTAGGAGTTATATCTTTCCTTGCATATTATTTCCTTTTTATTGTCTTTCTTATTTTAGGAATTATGTAAGCATATCAATGAAAATTTTGCATTATTCTGAATTTCAACAAGATCTTTTGATGTAATATTAAAAAATTAATTGTTATGCATGTAAATTTGAAAATTAGATGTTAGATATATAAATACATAACAACTGTGTGGTCTGTTTATAAATTCCCCTTTATTCTTTTATCTTCCATTTTTCTATATCTTTTTTATTTCGCCCATCAATTTGTGAATGACAAAGTACTTTAGAAAAATCCGTAGGCTTATATCTGGATTATCATTAATCAAAGTTGAGCTACAAATATTTTTCAATGGCTGTGTTTTGAGTTCACGACTAAAGCCAACTTTTATATCTTTATTTTGGCTTTTTTGCCTCCCTTTCTTGCTCATCGTGTTGACATTAAAATCATAAATTGAGACAAATTTTATTTCAATCCCTATCTTTGATATGCTCTGTCACCGTTTGTTTCAGATTTTTGGTGCTATCGTCAGTTATTATCTATGTATACTATGCTCAAATTCTGAAAATTGACGAAGAAGAATTTGGAGGCCACGGGACATTGCTTCAGGAGGGGCTATTTGCTTCATTCTCTCTTTTCTTGGTAACAATCTACATCCACTTCTTCTCTATCATCCTCTTTTGAATTTTATATTCACTTTGTAATTGTCTATGGTTATCGTTATTCACGCTGAAAATTAGAAAAAAATTTCTTGAGAATATCTTGATCTAAATTTGATTCTTTTGCCATTCTATTTGCTTTAAGATGAGATATAATTTATGAAGAATGTTCAATTTGCAGCTTGCCTGGATAGTAGTATACAGCTTGGCACATTTTTAGTAGCGTCTGCCCACATCTCCCATTCAAGAGTCGAAACCATCTGCGGCCAACACATTTTAACCTGTTGTATTATCACAGATTTTGGTCCACAAACAACTTCATAGCTGCTCTTTTATTGCTTTCTTTGCATCTTTTTGTTGTTCTTTTTATTTGGATCTTCAATTTGGAAGGTAGAGGCAATAATGCCAACTTTGTAAGCATATTTCTGCGGCATTGCAACTCCCAAACTCTCAAGTTTTTTTTTTTTTTTTTTTTTTTTTTCCAAATTTTAAAAATAGTGCAATTCTCTCGCTTTATTTTTGTAATAACTCCTTTTTTTCTCTCTCTTCAAATCATTGAGGTTCAGCAAATGAAGACTATGGAATACTATACATCCTCCCCACCCTCAGGTTTTTTTGATGAGTAGAACTTTTATCTGTCTAATATTGAAATATATATTTTGGACATTGGAATAAAAGGCTTGCTTTCAAAAGAAAAAAAATAATAAGTTAACACAATAATACTAATAATATGATGGGATGAATTAGTATTTTAAAGTTTAAAGATATGTAATTAAATGCAAGCACTTGTGATTTTGTATGATATTGTAGAAGTGAGAAGGTATTTATTCTTAAAGAAAAAACTAACTTTTTGCTTCAGTCTTTTGTTAAAAAAAAACTCCCATCAGAGCTCGTTACCTTTGCTTGACAACGATAATTGATATGAAGTCCTTGAAGAGAATCAAATTTACTACAAACATGTTCTTTTAGTAAAATCAGGTAAATTAATAGAAGATAGTTTTAAGAATCCTCAATTCGATCGATGCTGTCAAAAAAGAACATAGTTTTTAAGCAAAGTAATATCCTTTTTAAAAATAAATCAAAATTTTTAAACACTTAAAATAACTTCAAAATATTTTCAGAAATAATATTTTTTTTTATTTTAAATTTAATATATATTTTATTTTTCCTTGAGAGTTTAAAATAACTGAAAGAAAACATTAAATTGCTTCTACCATTCTAATTACTTTTTAACTCTTTTAACTCACACATTCAATTATTACTGCTTGAATGAAGATGAAAAATATAGCACAGTTGAAATGGAAGAAAATCCAAACCAACTCATATCTTTTTTGAGTGTTAAAATCGGATAAAAAATTAGCTAACCTAAAAGTTTTAATTTTTAGTACAAATTATTTTAGAAAATACAAAAAACATTAATCATTAATTAAAAATTTTAGACTCCCATGTTTTTTTCATTTCTTTTTTAATTAAAAACTGATAAAATTATTTATCTAGTCAATGCATAAACAGAATAATGAATAGTAAGATTCTAACGGCATTAATGCTTCAAAGTTAAGATCGCATGCAACGCTTCAAAACATTTAAGAAGAGCTAAGACCACGGCAAGAAAAAAAGTGAGCATGGAAGCAAAGCCTCATAAAGACAATGAATAATACAGATTGCTCAATAAATAATTCAATAAAAAATAAAAAAAGCAACATACCAGCTTCAAACTACTTTCCTTCAAAATATCATAAAATTTGTTAGAGCAGAGTCCACTTACATCAAATTTGTTGTGCTCTGACACTCGAATGTGTCGCAAAAAATAGCTTGCAGCTGTATTAGCCAAAATGGTATAATAATTGAAAACAAACGAGGCATCAAAATATAACAAGCTTTGTGCATTTTCAGTCATCCTTTATTCTCTTTAGTGCTTTGCTAGCCCATGCCCGTAGCCGCCGCCTCAACGTAAATCCGATAAACACTCCGACTGCGAAACTAATGGCACACAACTTGGAGCATGTCCACAGGGATACCACATTCCTGCAAAATAGTCGGAGATCCAAATATGATTCAAAGTGGTAGACCTAAACCTCATTTTTTACATACATACCACCTTACCTATGCATGACAAGGAGTATTTCATATTTTAAAAGTTAAAATGGCAGTACGTTTGATATGACATGAAAGATTTAAGGGGTATAAATTTACAAAGTTTAAGTGTCAGATATATATATATATATATATGCATAAGAATTGGGCGGTATGTATGTATATGTAAATGCCCCTTTAATCTACGAAGTAGTAGAACACATGATACAAATTGACACTTATGGGATGCTCTGTTTTCGAGCCATTCCCTAAAATATATAAATGCATTTTTCGCATTGTAATATATGTTAGCATAAGGGGTCATGAACCTTCAGCGCGTGATCCAAGATAACAAGAATTACTCGAGAAACGAGAATTAAAATTAAAAAAAAAAGCCATGAAGAAGATTAAATTCTTCACAACATTAAATCCCAATATGTGTAAAGAAATAATATCAATCTAGAACATGATCAAACTAAGTCAATTAGAATTTGATGAATCCTATAAATCCAAAATTTAAAGAAGCTTGAGAACATTAAAACCAAAAAATTAGATGTCATGACAATTACTAAATCTTACTACATCCAACTAGATTGTTTTTTCGGGATTTATGAAGTGCAGATGGAAAATTTTTACAGCCATAATATCCTAGGACAAGTAGGCTTAGTAAATCATGGATTTAACAAATAACAATGTTGAAAGGTTGAAATGGGATTTATCAAAATCAAAGAATAAAAGGTCCCAATATTCAATTTGGTAGAATTTAAGCTAAAACTTGCTTATTTCCAGCCTAAACATAGGATACCGTATGGACTAAATTAGGACGTTAACTCATATAGGATTTGCAAATCCAATAAATCAAAATATTGTAAATTTTGAGACAAATAAAACTAGAAAATAGTTTCACATGACAACCAATAAATCATAATAAATTTTTTAGTTATTTGCTTTAGAATTTATGTTTAGTGAAAGGAGAAATCCTTAAATCCATTAACACCTATGAATTGTGTGATTTAAAAAATCCTGAATTTAAACATCTATGGCTTTAAAACATGATTTATCAAGATAGTGGGATTTAACTCCACTAAAGATATGTTTGGTAAGATATAGTTTTGCTTAAATCACGCCTAAAATAGAATACCAAATAGCCCCCAAAAACTTCTAACTTTTGCAGTTTTATCAAATAGTACAATAATCCACTCAAAGTTCTACCGACCAAAAACTCTTTTTTTTTTTTTTTTAAAGAAAAACTACTTTTCAAGAATATAGATTTCGAAATCGGTTCTTCTTTCAACATTTTACATCTAGATGTGCAAACGGTAGAGCTAGTCTTAGATATGTTTAGAGTAATTGTAGCTTAATAATAAGCTGTTGCGCAGAAGCTTTTGCAGATAAACTTGTTGTCTGTTTGTTATTTACAGTTTTAAAACAACTATGCTACAACTATTTCTGGAAAAATGATTATTATGCTACTGTATAGTAATGTTTGCATCAAAACTGTTACACCAATATACTTTATACTTCAGAAGCAAGAATTCAGTACAGAACATTACAAGAAAAAAAATATACAGTATCATGATTATTAAAATTAATAAAAATAATATTAAAATAACATTTAATAATATGATAATATTATTTTTAAAATGCAGACAATATATGTCACGAGCTAAGTCGTCCTCTAGAGATACTCTCAATGCCCGATCACTCTCGCCGGTAGAATCTTTCAGCCTATCTGCCCACCAAAAAAAGTCACAGTTTTGTGTGATTCTCCGCGGGCACTTGTAAAACTATCTCTCGTAGCTATGTGGCTGACGTGAGATTAGTAGGGAACTTTGAAGTTCTTGATTGCCTTTAAAACACAAATGTGTCACATATGCATATCACCAAAAAAACAAGTCATCCAGACGAGCCTCGGAAAACCACGACACTGAAAAAATGAGAGGATCTTAATTGCTTCCATTGAGATTTCACATGTGACAAGAACTAGTGGAGACAAATAGATCATCCAAAAGAACTCTTAAGATCGAATGTCTCACCACTGACCTCCAAAAAAATAAAAATAAGCATGCAATAAATATTTATATACCATATTATATCCATGGTTGCCTCTTAAGCCATCCAAGTAGGAAATAATACAGGCAAAGAAGCGAGAAATAAAAATTAAATTCAAAATTTAAATGATTTGACAGAACATTAATACAACAAACAATGATAGTTTTCACCATCCATCGTAAATAAAATAGCAATAAGAAGAAAAATACAATCGGTCCATTTAGCATCCAATAATAGCGT
Organism: Phalaenopsis equestris; assembly: GCF_001263595.1. Taxonomy (NCBI): domain Eukaryota; kingdom Viridiplantae; phylum Streptophyta; class Magnoliopsida; order Asparagales; family Orchidaceae; genus Phalaenopsis; species Phalaenopsis equestris. Next base: position 1,868,232 of record NW_018164645.1, read on the forward strand.
CTGTAATCTACTATCTCAATTCAATCATTTCCCCAGCACCTTCGTCATCCTGGATACAACCCTCATGCGATTCTATTTAAGTCTATGGTATAGATTGTCCTATGTGATTCAATTGTTTCTGGCGGGACATGTAAATAATTATCATCGCTCATGCTGAAGTCTACGTCATTGCGCGAATGATGCCGCAGAATATAGTTGTGCAGAGTCATTGTGACCACTCTAATTTGCACATATTCGAAAATGAATATGTTAGCATATCACGCAGTATGACCTATTTTTTCTTCCACACTCCAAATTTTCTTTCAATTACACCACTTAAGGATGAGTCTCTTGTTAAACATTTCATTCCTACAACGAGCAACATCGTTGGGGCTTTCAAATTCGGGAATGTGATATTTATTATCCAAAAATTGCTTTAGATACACATTCTGTAAGGGATATCAAGTATCGAACAAATAATATTTATGTGTCACGAATACAATAGTTAGTAACGAACTTAAAAAATATCTAAATATGATTAATTGTTGAACAAATCTAGAGGTGAGTGACGAAAGTTGTGCTTTTGATTTCTTGTGGCAAAAGCAAACATATAACTGTCATGTGCACCGTCTTTCTAACCAGTCATAACAAAAGTAAAACACGTGTTGAAATCACATACAATTATCACATTTTGTGTTGGTAATCCACACCGCCCAATGAATGCAACCCTTTCATTATTAGATACGCGTGCATCCACGTGTGTTCCATCGATCGTTCCAATACAATTCTAACAAATTAGAGAGGATGTGTAAATTACACTACTCATTTTGACTTTTGAATATAATGAGTAAAAATATTTATCTTAAAAAATGACATATCACGTGTCATTTGCAATCTTTATAGGAATCCTCTCAAATATTAGATTCTCTGACTTGATAATCTTTGATAACAAATTAACAAGAACATTCAACCCCACTGAAAAGCATATGTTGCATATGTTGTTTGTCTCCGATGAATGTTGAAATAACTTCATTGCCCCTCTTATAGATTCATTCTGTGACAAAATATAGAGGATTATTGCTAACAGATCTCTTGTTATCATTCTAGAGGAGTCATGAAATCCATGATTCCTATGTAATTTATCTAGAGATCTATAAATATAGGTTATGTCATACGAAACATGTTGTTAAACAAATGCTCTAATCAGGTAGGACATGTGAATCAAACAACTTAAATAAACTTTGAATAACAAATTACAAAGTGTATGATGAAAAGACAAACATCCAAAATAGTACTAACATTGTTCCACGGAAAAAGAAAAAACATCTAAATCAGAAATCTGATAAACCTACTGAAAAATAAATAAAAATAGTGTAAAGATAACTAAATAAAATCAAGTTTCTCTACTATCATAAAAAAAACGTAAATAATTGACTCTACGGTCATGGGTCATCTTCATGAAGAACTCTCTACGAGTTGGGTCCTTCAGCCATTTCATAGAGTACAAATGTAACGACATATTCGAATAAATTTATGGACTTGCCTCCATAATTCGGATAACTTGTTTGATGGAGGTCCTTTGTGAAGTCTCAGGGTCATTGATGCATAAAGCCACTGGTTTTGATATTTGGCTTCTAATGAAAGCAACCCCTTCTTTTTTCTTCTTCTCTATCTTTGGACACTTTGAATTGCATGTAGATCTACTTTATTTTGGTTTGGGCTAGGGCCTTCATTACTGTCAGTTGCATGCTCGACATCCAAGTTCTCAGGTATGCCTACAGACCCTTGCTCACTAGGGGTCCAAGCATTATTCCTCGTTGCCACAATCTCACCAAACATACGGCCTAACTTCTCTTCCAAATCAGGGTCAATACTACTGATTTGAATTTTTTGGCGGCTGACACTACCTGCAATATTAGGGAACATGGATATGTTCATACAGTTCATGAAAAGAAAGTCATCACGAATATGTTCTCACCTCTATTATCTTAGTCCACCATTTCTTTGGAGTATCAATAGTTTGTTTGATTGGATCTCAACCCAAGTCTGTGGATCCTCGTTTCAATTCCTTCTGGACTTTCCAATCTTTTTTCAATTGATCCCAATTGTTTTTCAATTGCATCTTATTGTATTCCCTTCCTGTCATTTTCTTGAACATCTTCATAATATTTTGCTATCATTCTTTATTAAAATAGGTGGTGGGTCTATTTCCCAATTCGACCTACTTAAGACAGAAGTCGCAAAGTACAATTGACTTCCTTATCCCACATAGCTGATGAACTGACTTCATTTGTCTTAACCATTGTGTTACTAACAAAGAAAAAAATATAAATATTTAACAAAAGAAGTAATTAACACAAAACAACACCTCCACACAAACACAACCACAACCACACACCAACTCCTCCACACCTCCACACAACACAACCACACACCAACACTTCCACACCTCCACACAAACACAATCACACACCAACACCTCCACACACCAACACAACCACACACCAGCACGTCCACACAAACACGACCACACAAACACCTCCACATAAACACAACCACACACCAACACTACCGCACCTCCACACATTCACAACACCACCTCCACACGCAAACACAAACGCAACCACACACCAAGACATCAACACCTCAACACATCAACAATACCACACATAAATCGGAGAACACAGAGAAGGGAAACAATCAAACCGAATAAAACACAGAGAGGTCAATATCACAGAACAACCCATTACAACACCACTAAAGAAAATCGCAAAATTCAAATCACAGAACTTGCAAAATCCAACATCAATGCACAACCACCAGAAAATCATCAACCGAATAAAGCTCAGAGAAGCTAAAATGATGGCAAAATTAAAATGCCAGAATAAATAATAGTAGAGAATACCATTGGCCGACGGAGAGCAAATGAACCAAACAAAGCTGAAGAACGGAGGGGATAGAGAGAAGAGAAGAAAGGAAAACCCTTGACACCAGAGCCACGGATCCAAGAGGAGGAGACTCGATGTTACCTTCAGGGAACAATCGCGAGAGCGGGACACGAGAGTGAAGAGCTTGCGAGAGAGAGGAGAGCGGGACACAAGAAGAGCCTGGGATAGGGCAGTAAAAGCCGAAGATAAATAAAAGACGAAATGCGGGCCACGGGCAGCGTTTATTATGTATCGCAGTCGGCTTATCCAAAACACATACTAAATGCAATATCCAAACGCTGTTGCGAGCGTTTTCAAAATGCGTCGCGCCGAAAAAGCTGCCCCAAATAGGCTGTCAATGTATGATGAAATCACAAGAGTGAGTCAGAATCAACTACATTATTAAAAATTAAATTTTACCTCAAAAAATTAAAATGAAGCAACTTTGATAAATCAGAATATTGCACTCTTTTCAAGATTTAAAAAAAAAAAAAATCTAAATATCGCTAAAGTAACGCTGAAGTGATATCTTATATAGTTCTAAAAACCTTTTCCTTCACTTTATTACCGATAAAATGAATCAGAAAGGTTTTAACTAAGGAAATCATCAGGAAAACGATTCGTGGGAACACAAGAAACACTAACATTGTCCTCTAGTTGCAATAAAGCCAAGAGAATTCAATCAAGAATCTACAATTGATGCTTTCGTGTCTACAGGTCAAGGAAGTACAACGACAATGAAAACAGCTAACTGTGATTATAACCACTAAAGCTCGACGAAAACTGAGTAGAAGGAAATGTCTGATGATTCACGTACGCACCTTGAACCCGCACGAACTAATACACGGGTTTGATCCAAAGGAGGCTTGTAAGAGTAGAGGATGAATTATCCGAAATCGAATTTTGTGCGGACGCCAAGCTTGAATCTCTCCATCAACACAGTTAGAATCCACCGGGGTACCAAGTTCGATTGAAGATTAGGGTTTACTAAGAGTCTTTGGGCCAGTTGTAGATTATATATAATCTGCTGATAAACAAATTATCCTGACAATCTGATAATTTGCAGATTATCACTCATTTTTTGTTTGGGAGAGCTTATTCAGAACACCTTATTAGCAGTTGTTACTGGATAAATGACCATTCTGCTTCTGTTTAGTGAATTTATTTGCAACATAACAGTATGGGAACAGAAATAGATAAAACAGAAGTCGCATTACAGATCAATTCAAAAAAAATAACATAGAGTGTTCACTCTCTTGTGAGTATCAAAAGAAATAAAATAAAGATAAATAAAACTACAATTACAATTAAAAAATTAAAATGTTTAATTTAAAACTCAGACGACATCTGTCATGATCTGCACTGTCATCCTGGAAAACCATCGCACCCAATCATTGTTAGCAGTGCAATATGTCAGAATGTTGGCCCAACGGAAGACTGCAACAAGCTAAAACACCCCTACGACAATCGTAAAACTATTTCTCATTATTGTGAGACTGACATGACGTGAATAACTAAGTCGGTAGTCCACAGTAACACAAAACTCCGTAGATCTCTGAAATCCTGGAGCTCATGTTGCTATAGCTGCCCAAAAAAAAATCAATTGTCAGATCAAAAAATTAAATTTTATGTATAGCTAACGGAGATCGTTGGCAATTTGTTCGGGAGTAGTAGCAAATGATGGGTCCTGGCTTAATGATTTGCGCTGCTAAGCTAACTATACACATTTGGAGAAGTACCGACTAGCTGTTTATGATAAATGTTGAAATTGCTTCATAGCTCCTCTAACTGATTTATTTTGTGATAGAATATATATTGTTATTGTCAACACCTCCTTAGTTATCATTCTAGAAAAACTTTGGAGGTCGTGCTTAAGACATAACTCGTAAAGAAGATCCATAAAAATGGGTGCAGTCATTCGAAAAATGTTGTTGCACCTTATCGGATGTTCAGAAAGCACCTCACCCATTCATTTATCCTCAACAAAGCAGGACGTCGTACATGGTATTCGAACAGTACTGGATCGGTAATACTTCAACAAAAATATCACAATAGTTGCAGCTCATCTCATTCTTCTACGGCGTTCTTGTTGCAGATTCATCCTAAAGAAAAAAGATATTATGATAAAATAAATTATTGAGAAGTAGTAGAACAAAAATAAATTAATAAAAATATCAAAGGCTACAAAGCACACAACCAATTACAAATATATGTTCTGGAGAATAAGCACAAGTGTCAAGAAGTAAATAACAAAAATAGCTACTAACATCAACACATAAAACAGACTCATTCATCCGTCAAAACACGCAAATATTCAACGCACAGTTCGGGCTGCAACGCCATGAATATTTGTCTACGGGTATGATTCTCAAGTTTTTTTACATATTTTGCATGAAATCGCATATCGACAACTACTTCTGGAAGAGCATCCAAAGGTCCAATAAAATCTATGATGGTGTTGTCACGAGGTGCAGCAGGTGGTGGAGCTTCAGTCTATCGAATGAGCTCTTCACAAAAATGTTTTTATCCTTCTTCCTCCTATCAAGCCTGGGCCTCTTTTACAGGGAACTGGACTCATCCATCTCCTTCTGGTTAACATTACGCCCTTCTTCGTCAGCTGTCACCTGCTCAGGTGGCAAGTTATCTGGTATATCTGCAAACCCCAACTTACTTGGGTTGAATGCATGTTTTCCCGTCGCGACAACCCCCTTAAACATTATGTTCATTTTATATTCAAAGTCCGACTCAATTCCTCATTGTTTATATTTTTTGGCTGTCAACATTGCCTGTAACATTGTATAGAAGAGGAGGGTTTAGAGGGATTATTAGTTAAACCAAAAAATTATGAGAATAAACAAAATGAGTGTAATTATTACCATTAATTTCTCAACCCACCATTCATCCGGAGCATCGATTGTTCGTTTAATGGGATCCCAACCCAACCCGGTGGATTCACGTTTCAACTTCTTCCAAATTTTTCACTCCTTCAATTGATTCCATTTGTTTTTTAATTTGAGTCTATCATAATCCCTTCCCCCCAATTCTTTGAACCTCCTCGCAATATTTTGCCAACATTTCTTGTTAAAATACGTGGTTGGCCTATCTCCGAGTTCAATTTCTTTAATACAGATATTGCAAAAAATATTTGTAACTTTCTTATCCAACATAGCTGACGGACCGTCTTCATTCGTCTTAGCCATGTTGGAACTAAATAAAGAATTTATAGTTGAACAAATTAACTTAACATAAAATATCGTGTGAAACCATTGTACAACAAGAACAAAATAATTCTAAGTAAAAAAAGAAAAAAAAAAGAACAGAGAAAACTGACCAAAAAAAATTATTTGCAGGCCCAACTATATGCAGGGTTCCAAAAAAACCCACAGTATGTAGAAGGCAAATGTAGTCACCAAATTTATCAAATAAAAGGCATAAATTGATCCACTCTTATTAGGCCAAAAATTTAAACAAAAGGAGTAAAGTGTCAAAATAGTCTTTGACTATTTACATAGGGTCGTTTTAGTCCCAATGACTCTTAAAGTGTCAAATTAGTCTTACTATATGTTTTAACCCCCATAAAAGATTATGGAACTAAATTAACAATTTATTGACCACGGGACCAAAACTATAATACCCTTAGAAAGAGTCAGAGATCAATTTGAATTTTCTCGACTAAAACGTGTAGTAAACATGAGTAGTAGCAGCAACTGCAAGGACAAAAGCATCAAAGAGAGGAAAAACGGAAGGTTCTATTACCAAAAACAAAATAGCAAAATGATCCTCCTTGCCACTACCTCTAGCAGGTATAAAAGACCGCAATACTAACTGATAATGAAGGATCATTTTCTCGTTAACTAAGCTAATAATACTCGTTTAACAGTAAGCAAATATTAGAGAAAAAGAACTAGTAATTGAACTGAGCCCAAGAGAATACAATAGTGGCTAAGCTGATATAGGAATTGAACAAGAAAAAATTACAAATGGTATCAAAATGACTGTCATGCTTTAACGCACTTCAACATTGATCAAGAATTCTCCCACAATATTGAAATTGGTATGCAAAAAATGTCATGAGCCATTGCAGAGAGCGCATGAAACCTATATTGATTACCTCTCCAACATTCATTCTTTCCTGTTTATTCTATGCTCATCTAAATAAAGCTCAAGCTCAGATTTTCTCAGCATGCTATCTTCTTCATCAAAGGTTTCAAAATCTTTAACAAAAATGAATGAAATGAATTGAACATTAACATAATGAAACATGTAAAATTTAATTGGCTTAAAAAATAATGATAGCACAAATCAAAGAATGGGAATGAGGCTGACGTAAACTCATCTATGTAATGATAGTAAAGCTATGCAACCCTACAAACACCTTCATTTAAATTTTTGTGTAACAATTTAAGCCTAACATATTACTTATAAAAATTTTTCCTCCTCCCCTCAGCAAAGAATGAAGCAGAACATAGAAATGAGGATGATGGAAACTCATATATGTTATGATAGTAAACATATGAAGCTACGTTATTTATCTTTTTGTTCAACAATTAAAGCTTAACAACAATTGCAGTGTAAGAAAATTACTACTTAACAAAGCAACAAGAGGTTCAAAGGTAGAGTCTCAGAGATTACTACTGAACAAATCCAAATCAGATGATAAATACTAATCCATGCTTCAATACACATTAATTTGATTCAAATGAAGAACCCATCCTTATATTTGACAAAACCAACGTAAACAGATTTCATTTATTGTTTTTCCAAGTTTGGGATGCTACATGGTGCCTTTGCATACCTCAATGAGATGAAGAGGAATGGGTTGAAGCGCAATGTGGTTACATACAGTACTTTCATTGATACTTCCTATAAGGAACATATGATGCAGGAGGCAACCAAATTTTTTGTGGACATGAAGATGAGAGGACATACACCAAATGAGTTTACAAATACATGCCTTATTGATGGGAATTGTAAAACCAGAAACCTTCAGGAAGCCTAAATTGAGCCAAAAATAGCATGAACCATTCAAATACCAGTAAATTGAGCCCAATATACTGGTGGATGGACACTCATGAACTAAAGAACCTAAGCTTAAATTCTTATTTCATAATTGATGTGGGACTATTCTCCACATTTCTAACATGGAAAATAAAGAAGAAAATAGAAGGGGATTGTTCTTTGATGGAGAAATCTAACAGGTTGAGAGGGGCTCATAAGGCACAAGCACAGGCAACATTAAGAAGCCATATCTATATGTTGCACACTTCCAGTTAGGCAGCGCCAAAAACAAATTTAAGGGCGTATTTGATTCATTGAGATGCCAAATCTATTTGATTCATGAACAATATAGCCCGGACAAATAGTCTGGACAATACATACATATACATTGATGCAAACATGTCTATTTGCTTCTAATCCCAACAACCTTACACTTCCCCTTCAGCCTCCCTTCCTCTCTTGTGCACGATTTCAAAAATGCTTAGAGCAATTTCGTAATGCCACATTACTAGGACGAAAATCAACTTTCAGAGCACTAACAATAGAACTAGGTGCCACAACATTGCTTATAACATTATCTTGAAGAAATTCAATGTGGAAGCAACTCTTTGAGGGAACACATTTTAACCGTATTATCCACACATTGCTCAAAACAGCTCCACCACAATCAAGAAGGATTCAAACATATATCATCCTTTAACACAGGTGTCACAATCGAAAAGGATCACTGCCACAATCGATAGATCTACAATGGATCGTCTCCTTACATAAAAATATACCAAGTGATGTATGATCACCAGTCTAGAATTGAAGAATGTTGAGCAGAATGTAAAACCAACATTCCCAAGTGAGAATTGCAAACCCACAAGAAAATTTCATACCTCACTTGATATACCAAGTGTAATGTTTCAGATATTTCATGCAAACCCACTAGAAAATTGCATTGTAATTCCACCTCAGAAAAAACAAGCAGAGAAATCGCATTATTGATGTTGTCTTGCCACGGTCAGGGTTTCGTTGAAAACATACCTCATATGACGCCAAGAAAGGACGAAAGAGTAACAAGGGACGAAACAAGGAAGAACGACCTGCGAGGAGACGCGGTGTCGATCTCGGCGAGGGTGAAGGACCAGAAGGAAGATCAGGGAGGGCAAGGGCGAGGGAGAGCAGAGAAGGGCACGGGAGGAATTATTTTACCGAACACGAGAAGAAGATGCGGGACATGAGGTCGATCACGCATCCCCACCTAATAACAAAATAGCGAACAGCGTTTCGGAGCAAACAACGTATTCAATCAGTGCGGCGGCGTTTTCAAAATGCCGCCACAACTCAATAAGCTGCCCCAAACAGTATACAAGAGCGAAGAGCTCGCGAGAGAGGGGAGAGTGAGACATAACAAAAGCTCGGGGTAGGGTAGTAAAAGCCAAAGATAAATAAATGACGAAACACGGGCCATGAACCGCAATTATTATGTATCGCAGCCGACTTTTCCAAGACATATTAAATGCAATATCCAAACGCTGTTGCGGGCATTTTCAAAATGCGCCACGCCGAAAAACCTGTCCCAAATGGGCTCTCAATGCATGATGAAATCACACAGGTGAGTCAAAATCAGCTACATCATTAAAAATTAAATTTTACCTCAAAAAATTAAAATGAAACAACTTCAATATATCAGAATATTGCACTCTTTTCAAGAATTAAAAAAAAAATCTCGCTAAAATAACGCTCAAGTGATATCTTATATAGTTCTAACAACCTTTTCCTTCACTTTATTACTGATAAAATGAATCAGAAAGGTTTTAACTAAGAAAATCATCAGGAAAACGGTCCTGTAGGAACACAAGAAACCCTAACATTGTCCTCGAGTTGCAAAAAAGCCAAGAGAATTCAATCAAGCATCTACAATTGATGCTTTCGTGTCTACAGGTCAAAGAACTATAACAGCAATGAAAGCAGCTAACTGTGTTTATAACCACTGAAGCTCGACGAAAACTGAGTAGAAGAAAATGTCTGATGATTCGCGTACGCACCTTGAACCCGCACGAACTAATACGCGGGTTTGATCCAAAGGAGGCTCGTAATAGTTGGAGGATGAATTATCCGAAATCGAATTTTGTGCTGGAGAGCGGACGCCAAGCTTGAATCTCTCCATCAACGCCGTTATAATCCACCGGGGTACCAAGTTCGATCGAAGATTAGGGCTTACTAAGGGAAATTTTCGGAGTTCGTGCAGGAAAATGTCGGAGGCGGAAAACAGTCATAAATCATAACAAATTCGGGCTTTCTAGATAACGGGCCAGTGCGGGCCAGTGCGGGCCAGTCATAAACTAGCTTGCGTGGTCTCATTTAATACTGTAAAAACATTTTAACTAAAAAAATTTTTACGTTGGTATTATAGATCATGTAAGTTTATTGTTATTTACAAATTACAAAAAAGAAATAAATACATGAGATGATATTTATGATTATTAATGTGACCATACATGAAAAATAAAGAACAAAGAATGAGTTTATAATAAACTTATCACAATTTTATCTTTGCATCCATCAATCTAAATATTTTTCAAATGCAACATCATACTATTTATAATAATATAATATAACAATTTGTATTGAAAAAAATACAAAAACAAGCAAAAAGTATCTTTCAAACAAACCATGCAAAAATGCATGTTAGACACATTGAACAATTTTAGGCAGGATTGCAACTAATTTGAGGCTGGATTATAGATGGTAAAAACATTGCTTGTACATGATAAATGCCTAATGTATACAATATACATCAATATCATGGCTGATCACCAACTACAAAATCCACCAAAAATGAAAAAGAACATATAAAAAAAAGCAAGCACTCAAAACTGTCCCATCAAATACCACCAAAACCATGAGCTTCTACCAACTCTCAATTCTATTTACAGCTGAAACCAAAAAACCCAAAACTGAAGACCTGATCCAGAGCTTACAATCACATTTAAATAGCAGAAAGCTGTCTCCTTTTGGATGGCTTGCCTTTCCCCTGGCCCTTCTGTCTTTTCTTAACTTGCTTCTGTAGAGATTTGGACACCAAAGAAGGTTGGTCTTTAAGTCCGAAGCTCCTGGCCACATGTCCCAGGTGAAGCTTTTTCAACATGAAAATCTTCTTCAGCTCCCCTCTATGGGCTGTGTACGCTCGAACCCAAGTGCAGAATGCGTTCTTCGCTAGTTGCTTCATTTTTGGCTGGATATATCAAAATTATAAGCCACTTATATGATGAACTGAAGTAATGTGCTTACAAAGAAGGAAATTTAATTCAATATTCTCTAATAACATGATTATGCTTCTTGGAATGAATATTTGATATTAGGAGGTGAGTTTCATTTCATTGGGGGACAGAAATACCTCAGAAAAAACAAAACTTTCAAGTGCCTTCTGAAGCAATATTATCCAGGGATGTGTGTCTAAGGACAGAAACTTCTGATGATGTTGCTTCTGGCCGTAAAAGAGAGGTTTATCGAGAAGCATTTGAAGTGGATATTCGGTTAATGAAACGCCATGCTTCTTCAGTTCATGTAAATAATCAATTTCAACTGGCTGAAGGAATAGCAAGGCTTCTCCCTTCTCGCCCAACCTTGCAGTCCTTCCAACCCTGTTGAATGAAGACAACAGAAAAATATTAATCTCCCGTATATAGCCCAAAAGGAAACATGGCAACCAAAAAGAACTATATTACATTGGCTTGTGATTTTAGGAATAAAGGTTTTTCGAAAGCTATCCAAATATTTAAATTTTACAAAACTACAGATTTCATTTGCGAAGTTAGGCCATTATACTGATGCATTGCACTGGAGTTTGTAAATAAGTATCTAACGGGAGAAAACCAAAGCTTGATTATTATGGTTCTCAATTTAAGATAATAAATACCCCGCTAAAAATAAGTGTATCTTTTGCTAATAAAACGAAACAAGTATGAAATATTAATAGACATGACGAATCAAGCTCATCCTCAAAGAATTGAAAATGGTAGTTCAAAGAATAGAGATAATGACTTATCTTCACCTGCACTTGATTCTGCTACCATTTGTTCAATAATTCTTGCAGGTTTAACTTATTCACATTGCATATCAAAAGTGATATTACTTATCTTATTAGAAAGAGAAAAATAAAATTCGAAAAAAACATGTTAATTAAGTGCATTTAGGAAATCAATAAATTTTATTAGTTCATCTAGACTAGTAAAGATCCTCGAATGTATCATTCTTAGTCCATCAGCACCCATACAGACGCTCAGAAATAAGAATGTTAGTGTAACCAAATTTCTTTGGGCATCAAAACCTAAATATTTGTGGCAGATATCTTCACGGAGGATTAATAAACACAAGTTGGTAAACAACTTTTTTTATATGCAAATTGGAACAATGTTTTTTAGCCGCAGCAATGAACTATGATAAAAATGTTTCGGGGCATTTACGTACATGCCACCCAATTCCTATAATACTTACATACCTAACACCCAAACTTTGTTTTTTTACATTTCTACCACCCATATCTTTCGTATCACATAAAAATACCACCATTTTAACTTTTCAAAAGTGAAATAAACCTTTTCATGCATATGTAAGGTGGTATGTAAATAAAAATTGAAGTTTTAGTGTTAGATATGTAAAGAGAAAAGTGTCAAAATGATTTCCCGGCTCTTTATAAAAGTTGGTCCACTCCAGAGATCAATTTAACTCATATTAAAAGAGTTTTGACAATTAATTTGACATTTTATTTAGACTCTCAGACTAATATGACCTCATGTATATAATCAGATAAAAATTTTGGCACTTGACATGTGAATACATAGATATTGAGTGGTATGCATGTAAATCTTCGCAATGTTTTTCATACCTGTGCACGTATTCAGAAGCCTCACCAGGAGAATCATACTGAATTATACATGTAACCTTGGGAAAATCCAGACCCCTTGCTGCTACATCTGTGCAGAGAAGCATTGCTGATTTTTCATTTTTAAAGTCTTGAAATGCGGTCCTTCGATCTTCATGTGCCATGTTTCCGTGTAACCTGAACGCATTGCACGTGATAAACGTACTCCTCAGATCCATCTCTTGATGCGGGTTGGCGGACCATTTGAACTCTTTCAAAAGAAAAAAATGGAAATCTACAGCATCACATGTAGAAAGGAAGACCACAATCTGTACAATAATCCTGTAAGAACTTGAATGCCGAAACAGAAGAAAAAAAGCAGGCTGAAAAAGTAATAAGGAAAAATGAGAGAACAAAAATGAAATTATTACATCAATGAAAACCACTTTATCACTGATGAAAATAATAATAAGAATAATGTGATTATAATATGCTATTTCTAATGCTACATTTCAATCAATATGTTATTTTCCATATGAGTGAACTACAAATAATTATTCATGTAAGTATACTAAGATAATTTTCCAAACCTTTGTAATTTAAGATATTAATACTAAAATATTATAAATATTAAATTATAATATATTAATATCAAATAAATAATAAAACAATTTTTATTTAACCAAAACTTATTTAATAATATATCAACTATCATGAAATTTAATATCAAATCTTAGCAAATTACTTATTGAACAACAAACAAGCTAGTTCACAAATCATAGCAAATTACTTATTTAACTAATTGAATTTTGTTCGAGTTTTATTTATTTAGCCTTCGAGATTTTAAAAGGAGTTCATATTTTCTTAATTATTAATTTGGACAAAATTAAAAGCAATAATCGAGCCAAATTTGATTTGTTCATTGTTCCTGCCAATAAATTTGAATATGTCCACTTTAACCTTTTCACTATAAAAAAACAGCACTTTTTAAGAAATAATTCAAATTATCAACCTAACCTCATACCTCTCATTAAACTTGAAAAGAAATTTAAATTCTAGTGATATTTCCACAGTATTCATTCAGAAGTATATCTTATCGGTTTTTGTTTCTGATGCATCATTCATTAGATTTTTTTGTATTAATAATGATCAACATGAAGGTGCAACCATATGGTCTATATCAATTTGAACTAAAGTGACTGGGGTTTCTAATGAATCTGAGATACTCAAGATGAGAAACAAAACAGAATAATAATTTAAAGCTCGTCAGTTCAAATCATCAAGAAAACTGGTCAATTTTAATGTTAAGCACGCCAAACAAACTATAGTAGAAATTCTCCCATAAACTAGAGTTTCCAAGTTGCCTTAAGCATTACTGTAAAATAGAAAATGCTTTACCTCGAAACAATAAAGCTATAAGGAGGAATGCTTAACACTATTATTGAGTACTGATTATGGCAATTGAATTAGAGGGCTAGTAGGTGGAAATAGCCACATCAATAACTTGGCAGGAATAATAGCAAAACAGCAAAAGAAAAAAATAAATAAAAAGGAAATTGTGGTTAGCTAGCTATAATGAAATAATAGGAATCAAAAGGCTGCATAGAGCAACAATAGCCGGAGAAGAAGCTGAGGCTACCAATTATGCAATCAAATTATAAAGCTTTATGAACTTCCTTTTCCTCCACAAAATTATATAATAATGTAAATACTTTTAATTTTTATCAATATAAAATAAGGTGTATTAAAATCTCATATCAGATTGAAATAATATTAATATTTGCTTGTACGTAATGACTTTCTACTAATAATTCTTTGATGAGTTTCCTTCGAATTATCTTTGCATCCTCTTATTATTCTCTTGAACAGTATAATTATCATTTATTCATGCAATCAATTATACTATCATGGACAGTCCACCCTCCAACTAAATCATTTGATATCAGACTCATAAATCTAGGCATCTATCACATGTTAGGAAAGTTTGGTGAAATCCCTCTCTCATTAAAATATTTATTTATGTAATTAATTGTGCTTTCAAAATTCCCTCATGAATATTTTTCTCCTCACATCTTTCATCAATCCCAGGGAGATTTAAGTGCTTAATAGCCATCTTATGTTGATTTTTTGGTAATTCTCTTTATAAAATTGCTTGAACAGTGAATTTATCTCTTTCTATTTTTAATTGTTGTTCAGGGCTTTTCATAAATTGTTATGTTATTTGTCCTTCAATTTTATAAAAATTATAGGGTTCGATATCTAGATAGTGTTAATTTTTTGGTATGTCGACCAACCTTCGAAAAATATTTCAAATGGATAACTTAATATTTTTGTTTTTCTAGTTAATTAAAAATATTAATCCCAATTATCTTAATTTGCTTCCAATTGCTTTGTTTCCTTGCTTTTTTCTTTCATGGCTATGCTTTCTCTTCTACTTTATTTTTATTTTTATCATAGCAATGTTGTGTCTAACCACAATAAATATTTTAACTCTGCAAACATAGTTCCATGAACTATGGTGAAAAATAACAAAAAATGATACAAATCATCTTCAAGATCCATTTAAAGAAGAATAAAATCATCATCAATTCATGAAAAAATTTAATTTTAAAAATTGCTATATAGCCACCATCATAATTGAAATTTGGGAAGAAATTATACTTCAATTTCATTATGAAAATAAAAAACATTTTATTTACTTTATGAGAATATTATGTCATCAACATTTTCAATTAAAGGTGGAGCAATCAATGAAGATATAAATCATCACAAAAGCATTTATTGGGATATATTCTTTTTTAAGAGGGATAGCAAAAATTTAAGCAGGAAAACAAAGCAAAGAACATCATCTTTTCTCTCATGCCCTTCCATATTCACTGCATCGAAGCTTCGCATGCATCATAATCAAGGATCTCTTTAGTTAAGTAATATGGTCATCATTTATACAATAAAACCATGAAGATCATTGTACTTGCTCTTTCCTTCACGAAATTATGTAATAATATGTATTTTAGTACTTATAAATATAGAAATGAGTTGTTTTAGAAAATTATATTGAGCTAAAATAAAGTTAAATGATGCTTGTACACAATGAAAAGTAAATGGCTATTTCCTATTAGAGTTCCTCGTTGATTTTCCTTTATAATTATCTTTGTATCCCCTTTACTTATTTTTTAAAATTCACCATCATAATTTTTTTATGCCATCAAATAAATATCTTTTCATGGATAACCCAACCTCAATCTACATCATAAAAGACTCATTATCAAATAGTTATGTTTAGGCTAGATTTGAATTTTTATGCAATTACTTGCTTCTTAAATAATAAATTTGATTATCATAAATGTATATAGTAATTAAGGTTTGAAACCAATTACAAAATATCCAATAACCCCTCTCTCTCTCTCTCTCTCTATCTATCTATCTCGTGCAATCACAATGCCAACAACACCATCCAAGGAAAAACTGAGGAATGCAATTATTGTTCTCTTCTATGTAGCTATTAACAGAGAATTTTCTATTGTTAAGGGGTAAATTCAGAGAAAGATAAAGTGAGACGGGAAGCACGTGCTGAAGAAAAAGCGGTGTAAGGATTAAATGAAAGAAAAAATAACTATGATTTTTATGAACAATTACTTCCTAATTTCTTTTTTCTCAAACATCAAATCATAATATGAAAAGGTCATTATTATATTTGATCGCATATGAAGCTCAAATCTTTGCAAACCTCATAAAACAATTTAGAAAATCCTACTAGTTTGACAGTGTTACGCAACATTATTGTCAAGTCAATTTAATATCATAAAAAGCCAATATTTTGATGTCGGATTCATTTTGAATCAGACGACACTAATGAATGATGATAAGCAACAATGATAACTAGTACAACATATTGCAGCGCTAAGTAGATATATCAAATGCAGCTTAAATAAGCCATATTAATTTGTTTAGCTTTCAAGGGAGAAAGTTTGGAATCTAACTGAGCAGAAATTTGTGTGGCAGTTCAAATCCTGCAATATCAAACTGTAGCACAGGAGCCAAGGGCAATTTGTTTCTTCATTTCAATTTTTGGATCCTAAATTCACAGTAAAATTAGACAAAAAAAAAAAATTTACAGAGACAAAACTTAAATCCGACAAAACAATATTCAAACAGAAGTTAAAGTTTAGCAGATTTTCAGTATCAATAGAAAAGAAAATTCAATACTGGCTATAAATTGAAAACATTATAAAAGATGGATAGTCCTCTCATTTAGCAATAAAACTAAGCTGAGAATATAGCAATTAAATGTTTCTACAACACCAGAATTTTAATATCCAGAAAATAACATTATCCTATTATTCTCCACATTATAGACAAAAATAACAGATCTAGTAAAACTAGAAGTGAGAGCAGCCCTACATGTAAGTTTACCTTCTGGGAACCAGCTTTTTCAAACAAACTCTTAATAATGGAAAGAAGTAACACCATCCTCGAACCACAGGAGACTGCACAGTAGAGGTAAAATAAGTTGTCCTCAGCAAACCTTAACAAAAAAATACATTTATATCTGACAGACATTCCAATATGTGAAAGTTTTCATAAAGTCACCTTTTACATATCTCTGAATTAATTGGGAGGGAAGGATATAGTTTTCTGTTGCTTCACTTGGTAAAGGGCCTAGATTTTCTAATTTCCCATCACTGTCAGAATCTAACAATAATAGCCGTTTTACCGAAGTACTTGTTGTTATGCACGAAACTTTATTGTCATCCAGACCAATCATTACAGGATTTTGTAAGCTAATATTAGCCAAATGATTCACCTTTTCATTCAAAGTTGCTGAGAGAAGTAAAGTCTGCCTTGAAATTTTGTTACGCTTTGTCCTCTCGTTCTCCCCGACAACAGCACTATTTTGTCTGGAACCCAAAAAATCAAGAATTTCTTCTATTGCTTTGCCATACCCCAGTTCGAGAATCCTGCCAATGAATAACAAAATAATAGGCACATCAGTCCATGTAAAAAACGTAAGATTATCAGAAATATTACATGTAAAATGCTATATTGATGATAACCAAAATGTAAAATGAATGCTAGAATGTTATATGTAAGTCAAATAGCAACAACAAGAAATCCAAAAATGAGTCAAACCTGTCTGCTTCGTCATAAACAATCCACTGAAGGTTTGTGTATATGAACGATGAGGTATGCTTTAGATGATCCAATAAGCGTCCAGGAGTTGCAATAAGTATTGATATTCCTGAAACAAAATATGCCAACAAAACTTAGCATTGAGATCATCAAGCAAAAAATATCATTTTTGTAAGTAGAATGATATTTCAGGTTTCATGGCACACATTATCATATATAAATTATCATGTTTGTTTCAAACAGCTTTCTACATATGTTGTGTTTTAGATCATCACCACAACTCTGTTTTGGAAACTACTTTTTTGCTGCTTTTAAGAAAACTTTCTAGTGAAAAGCTGTTTTTTGCAACCAACTCTGTTAAAATGTGGTGGTAGTAAAAAATTTAATGCCTTGCTTCTTGGAAGGAAAAAAATAATTTTATAATTCTCATTACAGTTTTCTAAGAAATTTATTTCCCTACCATAGCTTTATAAAAACTTTTACAAAAAGTTGTAGTCGTCTCAAACAGACCCTTGGATATTTCAATTCTAGCAAAAATCCCAAAAAGAGAACCAAAAATGGAAGACTGTGACGGGCAGAAATCAAAAAATTTACGGCTTGCGCTGGTCAGGAAGAAAAAGCAAAATAGGAAATTGTTGGGGTTGGAGACGAAATTAGAAAATGAAAGGGAAAATGTTGATAAAATGTGGAATTGAAAAATCAAATCACAGCGTTTACCACTCGACCAAAAACATTAAGATTTCATTATATCCACGTATATTTCTTATTTAATTAAGAATGTAAATAAGGAAATAAAGTTGGAAAGGTGTACTAACTTTGTAAATAGCTTTTGTAAATATAAATCATGTCCAGTCTTGTGATAACGTAAAAAACTGACAAGAATTTCTCTTTCTCTCATGGAATCAAAGCCTACCCTGACTCTGCTTGAAGTCATTCCACTCTTTATTGCCCTGTCGGAAGTGATGTATACCCTTTCTATAGATGAAAGCATTAACTTCAATTATATGTTTTATGCCATAGCCAAAGAATTATGAGATAACAGGAATTATATTTACTCTGATCTAGGACATCAATCCCAAAACTTGAGTTGAGACTCAATTTTGGAGATATTCAGCAAGGAAAACATTTTATCACTGAATACTTCTCGACTCTCAGAAGCTTGTAGATAGATCTGGATCTATTCAATGTTTATGAATGTAAGTCTAAAAAAGAAGACGTCATTATTAAAGAAAAAGTTAAGGTTGATCATAATTAAAAATTTCTTATAGGGCTCAATGTGCAATTTGATGAAATCCAAGATAGAATTATTGGTAGATCTCCGCTTCCCTCTATTAACAAAGTATCTTCTAATGCACCAAGTGAAGAAAACCAAAGTCTTCTTACAGCAGGAAAAAAAAATTTCTAAAGAATCTACTGGATGTGGCTTTAACTGTTGTCAACAAAATTGCCCATAAAGTGATCAATTAACTGGAAAGAAATGATAATCTCAGGTCTGGTGATCGGTGTAACCATCCTCATCACACCCAAGAAACTTGTTGTAAAATTCATGGCAAATTTTCAAAGCAGAGAACGGCATATAATGAGAGGGGAATGATGGAAACCTATCAGGGAATCATGCAAAATGAATTAAACGGCAGACCTTTCAGCAGAGGGCAGATGGATCATATTCAAAAATATCTAAAATCCAATTATTCATGTGGTAATACCAGTGCCTCTTTCGTGAAATCAGGCATCAATCCGAATGCCCCCTCTTGTTCAAGTATCCTCCTATCATAGAACTAGGAGCTTCTGATCCATGACAAGCTTTTTAATCTAATTTAACTCCTCACCTGCTATGAAGATAAAAGAACTTGTACTATTAATCCTAGTTTCACTTATTGCTGCAAAAGGACTGAAATAGATATTTTAAAATTCAATCTCAAAGGTAATTGACATGATCCAAACTTGTAAAGTTGTAATCTCATTGGTGAGTAAACTATCTAAGATTCTAATTGTTGTCTCGCCATCCTTAAATCTCATAATTAATTCAGAACCAATTTTTGGGGAGGACAAATGGCAGTGCTACTATGCTAAGATGATCAATGGATTTTACTACTTTGATAACTTTAAATTAAAATGGCTGATAGTATTGGTGGTATAAATTTGATCCGTGTTCGTGAAAAATAATATTTTGGCGTCGTAAACTAGGACGCAGTAGTCTTTCTTATCTTAAAAATACATATCCTAGGTTATTTAAAAACCATCTCTTTTAACATAACGTGATATTTTAAGCAAATTAACTGCTATTTCTCATTCCAATAAAAAAGGTTGGTGATATTCATTGATGAACATACAATCTTTAAAGAACAAACTCGCTTATGTTAGATCTACTTGATGAGAAAAAATTCTTAAGTTGAAAATTGATTTAAAAATTTTTATAGGTGATTGAAGATTTTCTCATTCCAATAAAAAAGGTTGGTGATATTCATTGATGAACATACAATCTTTAAAGAACAAACTCGCTTATGTTAGATCTACTTGATGAGAAAAAATTCTTAAGTTGAAAATTGATTTAAAATTTTTTATAGGCGGTTGAAGATCAATTACAAACAAAAATATTCATTCTCCACACCTATAATGAAAAAGAATAAGATATGAAAACTTTAAAAAATTTTTGAAGATAATGATATCACACATCAATGTAACTGTAAAGATAGTCCTTATAAGCGTAAAAACAAACAGCTAGGAGTTGCAAAAGCTATAATGACTTTAAGAAATATTCCCAAACATTTATCGGTTGATTCTACTTTTACAGCATATTATTTGATCAATAGAATCTCAACTTGTATTTTGAAGTACAAAATACCTGACCTTTGTTTTTTACTAGAATACAAATATACTATGATGGTTAAACTATTTTGTTCATAAACCTAATAAATTTTAATCTTGATCCGATGTGTCTTTGTAGGCTATGCTTTAGAACAAAGAGAATACATCGTATAATTCACAAACTAAAAGTTTTCATAGTACGAATGTTTCTTTTGAAGAAATTCAGCCCACCATAACCAAAATTCCTTTTGGGGGTAGATGAAAATAATATTTGTAACGCTCATATTCCCTTACCAACCACTATTTTACCAAATATCCTTATTGTATTCAAGAAAAGCATGCCATGGGATAAGTTGCTACAAATACAAGGAAACTTTACCCATTATTGTCAAGTCTATATGTATTACAACTTACAAGAAGCGGGCGGAGAAAAATAAAATAAGAAATTTACAACAAGCAAAAAGCCTAACCATATAATCAGCAAAGGATTAATCAGAAAACTCACTAATAATCATAAAAAAACTGTAGGTGCTTAAATTAGTTCATCTAATGCTCGTCCTAATATCAGACCCTCTAACCTTGAAATGCAAGTAGCTCTTAGAAAAGGAATTTGTGCCCCACAAAGCAACCCACAAGGCCTTCACTCAAGGATTTCTCACTTTTTCTTCCAATGAATATATAGGAAGCTCAAGGGGATCCAAATTAGAATCAGCAGTTGTAGAAAATAAAAGCTCTTGGAATTGAAACTTGCAAAATTATTGATCTATCTAAAAATAAAAAATTCTGAGATGCAAATGAGTGTTTTTTATCAAGTATAAATTTAATGGAAACATAGGAAAATAAAAGGCAAACTAGTGACAAAATGCTTTACTCAGACCTACAGGGTCAAAAATCAGAAAACATTTGCTTCTGTTAAAGAAAGAAACAAAATAAGGGTATTGTTTTCTTAGCAATAAACTCCATTTGGACACAACATTAGATGGACGTTAAAAATACCTTTCTTAATGGTGATTTAAGAGAAACATCCACGACTCTAACTTACCATGTTTTGAGGAAAAAACTTTGGAAAGTCCTTACGTAGACATAAAATATCGAAAGCATGGATTGAATAATTTGGGAATATCATAAAAGACTGGTTTTTAGCAAGTCAGAAATATCAAACAATAGTTCGTAGATATTTAAAGTTAATAAAAATTGCAATTTTACTTGTTTATTTTACTGGTTTAACCCTACAAGTGATGATGTTAAATATTAACGAACAAGAAAGGATAAAAAAAAAACTTGCAAACAGCCGGAACATCCACTGAACCTCATCATAAATTACAAATTGTCAAACCCAAGGACATTTAAGTAAATAAACAATACCAAAGATATTAGTTGAACATGATCATAAATTACAAATTGCCAAGCACAAGGACATTTAAGAAATTAAGAAATACCGAAGAAATCAAGGAAATCTAGCATATTCCATACACTTCCATATGTTACAATTACTTTTAGAATAATGATTTATGCAATCTCTAAGGCCAAGTCAACTTGAAGTTATTGACATGATCTTAAGATACTTATAGAGAAAACTCCAGAAAAAAAATTGAAGGAAATATACATTCGTAGCACACAATTCTTATGTACTTAAATTTCTGACATCTAATATTTCATATTTACATATATAGCACATTGATGTTTTAAAACTATGCATGAAAAAGTGTATATCACTTCTTAAAAATAGTAATAGTGCTATTATTGATATTAAATATTTGAATGCTACATGTGTAAATATGAAAGTTTATGTTAGATATGTAAATATACAAGAATTGTCTGCTATTTATGTAAATGCCCCTTAAATTTATTGCTCAAAATATAAAGACATCTACAAACCGAAGTCTCTAGCGATGTAGATTGGGTAGAAAACATTGTGGAAAAAGGGTCTAAATATGGTAATTGCATCTTTAGATAGAAGGAATCTTGTCATGTGGTGAATTGAAAAAGTAGAGCATGGTTGCTAGAAATTGAAATAGAATTTTTTATGTATGAAATTTATGAAACAATATAGATGCAGAGGATTATGAAAGAGTTCATTGGTTTCATGTCATCACCAATAAAGGTTTACTCTCATAACAAGGCAGCTATATTGATATCCCACACTTCAGCTCTTCATAATAAGGCTTAAAATATGATAGAAAATAAGCACCCGATTAAAAAATTGAAAATGGCACCCCAACAAAACAATAAATAGTTGACTCTCCATAATAAGCGATCTGACAACTTAGCCATCAAGCTCACTATGGAAGATACTTCCAATTAGTTTGAACGGAAGTGTTAAGATATCAAGTGTAGACTTTTGTTTGAGCATGGAATTGGAAAGGAAAAGCAAAAAAATAGAAGGTTGGCATTAGTTGCAGGCAAAAAAAACAAAATAGAATGCTTTTTGATAGCGGATTTAAGAAATTAGAAAAGAAAAAAAAATAAAAGATGAAATTCAAAATTCAAATCATAAAATTTTATGTTTAGTCAAACATCAAGATTTGACTAGTCATGTATACTTTATTTAATTGTCGATGTATATAGGGAAATTCATTAGGAATGGCTAGTTCATTAAGAATTTAGTAAATTAAGCAAAAATCATGTCCAACCACATAATAATGCGAGAAAATAATAAGAACACTTCAATGTTTTCATTAACTATTAATAAAAAAAAATTTGCACTATTTATTATTATAATATTTCTTGTTATCAAAAATATTATCTTTTATAGTATTTTTCATCATTGTTCTCTATAAGGACACATATGCTTGTGTCATAAAGAGAATAGAGTAAATTTAGTTCCAATTCTCCCCCTTTTAATATGGTATTAAAGCCATAATAGTCCACAACAATTTTGAACTTCTCAAAACACATTCTCGCCAAGACTACATAAACTTCCAATTTCTACCAGTCGGCCATCAAATTTCACTCTAAATGAGATTTGTATGCACACTACTAGCTTCTCCTTTCGTGACATCCTCATATGGACAACCTGCAACCAACCACCGTGAACCAATAAGACAATTGGTCTCTTATATTTCTCGCAAGATCTATACACATTTGCAATCCACCTATGCTCCCCATCGATTTTTATGACATTGGTTTTTGGCATAATCCCAACCCCTGATTTTTACCATAACCCCAACTCCTGTGTCGACACAAGCTATCAATATACTTCATCAACAATACTTATTGAAACCCACTATCAATATCTCTATTTAAGGTTCTATACATTCATTCCCTAATATAAATCTCGTTGCAAACTCTTTGCATCCAAGTCACACAACTCTCTTTTTTACAGATCGATCAAGTTCCTTTAGCGACACAATTTTTAAGGATATATTTAACTTCATCTTTGGTTACTACTATTTCTAAATGCAAGTTGACATCTTATATGCCATCATGAGTTAGTGGGAAGTATATTACCATATCTACATTGCAACATGTGTCAATTATTTATATCAAGAATATGCACTATTTCTTAGTATAATACTTTCTCAATATTCAATATATTCTCCTTTCTTATATTTCATTATTGACCTCTTACCCTAACTAAATTTAGACACATATATGCTTTTAGTATAAAGACAATTGGGTAAAGATATAGTATCGCCAAAATCTCTCTCTTCTAGCCATAATAGTCTAGAACAATTTTGAACTTTTCAAAACACATTCTCGCCAACACTACATATATTTCCAATTTCTACCAACCAACCATCACATTTCACTCTAAATGAGATTTATATGCACACTACTAGCTTCTCCTTCAGTGACATCCTCATATGGACAACCTGCAACCAACCGTCATGAACAAATAAGACAATTGGTCTATTCTATTTCTTGCAATATTTATTCACCTTTGCAATCCAACTATGCTCCCCATCGATTTTTATGCCAATGGTTTTTGTCATAACCCCAACACATGGTTTTTACCATAACCCCCCCAACCCCTGTGTCAACACAAGCTATCAATATACTTCATCAACAATACTTGTTGAAACCCTCTATCGATATCTCTATTTAAGGTTCTATACATTCATTCCCTAATATAAATCTCATTGCAAACTCTTTTCATTCGAGTCACATAACTCTCTTTTTTACAGATCGATCAAGTTCCTCTTGCGACACACAATTTTTAAGTAACGATGTATTTAACTTCATCTTTGGTCACTACTATTTCTAAATGCAAGTTGACATCTTCTATGCCATCACAATCTTGTGGGAAGTATTACAATATCTACATTGCAACATTTGTCAATTATTTATATCAAGAATATGCACTATTTCTTAGTAAAATACTTTTCAATAGTCAATATATTCCTTTCTTATATTTCATAATTGACCTCTTACCCTGACTAAATTTAGACACATATGCTTTAAGTATAAAGACAATTGAGTATAGATATAGTATTGTCAAAATCTCTCTCTTCTAGCACTTCCAAATTAAAATCCAAAAAGCAATCAATAACAAATTAAAATGAAGGAGCTGCAAGACAATTTCCAGAACAGAACTAATCTATTTATTCATCAATTTAAGTATTTTCAAGATACAAAATTCAAATCAAACGATGAATGCCAAAATGCCATATAAAAAATGAAAAGAATTCTGCAAGCAAAGTGACAAAAAAGCCAAGTTTATCCTTTCAAAATTACATTTATAAAAATAATTCTAAAATATTAGTATGTGATGCAAAATCAAGTAGAAAAGTATGAGTTAACAGCTCAAAACATCAAGGAAACCATCACATAGAGTAAATGAATTGGAAATGCAACCAAATTGGTGCTATAAGCACTATAAATATCAAAAACAATATTCATTTAAAGAAACAAAAAAAAACTAATGATAATTTCAAGGCAAATTTATGTACAATGAAAAAAAATACAAGACCAGACCTTTGCGTAGCCTAGCTTTCTCCTTCGTCCTGTTCTCGCCTCCCATGATAAATCCAGGCACTATCCAAATAAAACGACGCAGCAACTTCTGCAAAATTTCATGAACCTGCATGCATAATTCCCGTGTAGGCACAAGCACCAACACTGAAACGATTTATAAGCTCCAAAATAAAACATGAAGGCAAACATAAATTATATGCATGAGAGCAGGAATTAAAAAAAATGAGAATTCTTAAAGTCAACTCCAAATTGGTGGGATAAAGAAACAAACAAATGTTATCATTAAGCTTGTGGAAGAAATCAAATAATTTGTCTTCTACAACCTTAACTTATAAATTGAACAACTGTTGCTCGAATTCTAACATCGTTCTTCAAAGTTAAATCAGCTCTCTAGCATGCTTTTTTTTTTCTTAGCTTTTCCCACTGTTTAATTCCGATGCTTGAGCACAGTAAATGGCTTTCCTTGAATATAAACAAGCATAATAAAAATCAATTAAGATGTTCAAGCCTTAGTATAGCTTACAATACTCACAAATGAACATTTGATTTACATTTGGGATCAAATTTTTTATACAAGTTAATTATAAAGTTCCAGGTTGGTAAAAAGTTTGATAAGTAAAGGCACTTGGGCGTCGACCTTTTCAATGAGTAATTTCAGGGGAACAAAACTTAGCAAAAATGAGTTCCACCTTTCGCGTATGCATTAGACTTGTCTTAAATTTTATCAATTGATAACATTATGATGCATGGCTCCATGAACGTGTTTTATAATTGTACACGCATGATCCATTTTCTAGTTTCTTCAATTGTATTTGATTTTGTTTCTTCCGTATCTTGTATAAAATTATTTACCTGCCGAATGAAAGATAGTCACAGCAGCTTTGTTATTTATATGGACATGTTTTTCAACATATTATACTTTTGCCATTTCATCATATATTATTTATGCAAAAAAAAAAAAACAAATGAATTAGAAAAGAATGTTCACATAGAGAGAATAGGAATGAAAAAAGAGGAGAGAAGAATCAAAAGGAGAGGCCAATAGAGAGAATTGGAGCAAAAGTATCATTAGAACTAGTAAATATTGTCTTTTCTTGATCCTCATGAGCAATAAAAATTTGATGATAATCAGTATATCCATCTAAAAAGCAAAAATATTTTTGCCCAAAAAGTCTATCAAACATTTGATCCAGAAAAGGTAAAGGAAAGTGAAATTTCCTAGTGGCGGAATTTAATTCTTTATATTCAATACAAATTTGTCAACCAATGACTTGTCATGTTGGTATTAATTCTTGTTTCTTATTGATAGCAACAGTCACACCTTCTTTCTTTGGAACGTAGTTAATTGGACTTACCCAAGCACTGTCCTAGATAGGATATATAATTTTGGCATCTAACAAATTTAAAATTTTTTTCTTAACCACTTCTTTTATTATAGAGTTTAATCTCCTTTGAGGATCAAATTTCGGTTCGCGATGATCATCTAATAAAATTCTATGCATACAAATCGATTGATTGATTCTTTTGATATCACCTAATGTTCATCCAAAGGCTTTCTTATATTTTCTTAAAATCTCTAATAATTTATGTTCTTGTAATTCATTTAACTCTGATGATATTATAATTAAATAATTTAGATAAACCTCCAAAAAAACATATTCTAAATGTGCAGGGAGTACTTTTTTCAGGAGGTGTTTCAATTGAAGGAATAAGATTTTTATTTTTTTTCATAATGTCAAATAATTCAAATCTTTCCTAAACGCTGGAAATGGAGCGCGACACTAGCGCCTAGAAGTATTGGAAAAAAAAAGTGTAGCATCTCTGTGCCAATTATGGCGCCACGACACCAGCACGCAAATTTTGACGGTTTGAGCAGTTCAAACTTCAGTTTGTTGGTAAATGTATAGAAGGCCAAAGCACAAATTGGAGGGACCTTTTCACTTATTTTTCTTGTCATTCCTGAAAGAGGAATTGGAAGAGAACGCCAAAAGTTTCTGTAAAGAGATTAGAAGAGAAGAAAGGAAAGTGATTGGGAGGATTGAAAGAGTTGATTTTTTGTTGTGAGTGACATCTTCAAATTGCTTGTTTTTTAAGGAGATATGTCAATTTCATTGTGTTTTCTTCAGAACTTTTTTGTAAAGATTGGATTTTGATGTTTATGTACAAAACTAAGTTTGTTTTGATGAAATTTGCCATAAATAGTGAGTAGTCTTCTTGTTTCTCTCTTAAATTGAGATAGTAATTGTATAAGACTAAGGATTTGAGATTGTTTGGACTTTGATTGTAATTTAAAAGTGACTTGAGAGCTTAATTTACTTTCTCCTTGGCTAGTTGATTGTTAATATCCTTCTGAATATTGATATCTGGAAGGATTCCTTATGGAACAAAAGAGTTAACCACATGAAGTAGTTGAAATAGAAATATTGTCAATGGATTCATACAATCTTTTATGAGACATTTTCTTTTGAGGGAATCAGGAGTTTTAGGATACTGAACTTGAGATTGCTAATCTTCATTAGACCACCGAAAGGGGATAACGAATAATTATTCTCCTGATCGGCACGATTTTTAAATCTAATACTTAGTTTTATCAATCACTTGATCAATTTAAAAGGGAAAACTCTCAGACACCTGACTTTTTAAAAGAATCTTTTTGCTTGCTAGAATAAACTTGTTTTTCATAACTTTAAAATAGGTTTAAATTGAACTTGCTAATCTAAATTTTTAGGCTAAGATTGACAGCTATAAGCTAGAACTTTTCCTTTGAATTCAACTCAAATCTCTATAGGATCGACAACCGGACTCCAACCTCGGTATTGCCGATACTCCAAGTATACATGCACGAGAGGCCCGTGTTTTGCAGGCTAGACCAATTGCATTTAAGTTTTGGACAATGCGCAACCTACCCACAAAAGCACGAGTCATCCATTATTAAGCTTGTCAATAAGCAATGATGAGTTTTTCAATAAGAACACACTTGACTGCCTACCACCACAGTTGATCAACTGACAAGCATGGCCATTCAATTTGTGCCCACACATCCCTAAACACATTTCTCCACCGCATGCCTAAGAGATTTTCTTACCAAATAATTTGAGCAATCACCCTGAATTTTATCACGCAATCCGGATGGCCACTTCACATAGGCTCGAGTATAATGATCACTTAGACATTCAGACAATTGCCCGATTCTCATAAAAATTGTTGGGTTGTACCTCAACCTAGTCGAGCGAATTTCAATCCACTTGGCCAGTCGGCTGAAGTCCAAGCTAAACCAATCGCCTTAAGTTTTTGACATTGCACGACCAATTGACAAGAGCACGAGTCATCCAATATTAACCTTGTCAGCACAACCAAGTTGATCAATAAGAATACACTTGATTTTCACTACCACCAACGCAGATCAGCTAACACCTGACACACACCCACCTGCCATCATCATTTTGTATTGCATTAATTAGCTCAACTCCAACTACATTTGGTAATGTGTTGTTTTGAGGTAAACTTCATTTAATAATCAAAGATTAAATTAAGCAATGGCAACAGCCTATGCGTCTTTGTCCTGGTCCTGATGAACTTGTCAAAATAATTGCCTCTCAAATCTATTTCAGTTAATAGATGAACTTTCAATCACACGATCTTAATTTGTAAATATTTTGAACCCAACTGCCATAACATTATAGCATAATAAACATATATGAACTCCGACAAGTAAAATCCATTCCGGTGCGATACAAGCACCAATTAAGACTTACCAAAAGTCCCATCGGACCTCTCGACTCTGGGTACGCGCTTTTGAAGGAGGTTCACAATGGGTGCAAGATACACAATAGTCTTACCAGTGCCTGTAACCGCATTGACAAGTCTATAAAATCCCAGTTAAAGAATAAAATATGTACAAATCTAACTCTATACAAGTAAACATTTAGCAATAGCAAACAAAATGATTGTTTTAATGGAATTAAGCGCCTATTGAACCATCTAAAACCTAGTGAAAAGGATACGCATCTTTCCCAGAAAGTATAACTGGAATGGCCTGTGCCTGGATCTGAGTGGGTGCTACGAAACCCATCTTATCTGAAATTTTTTAAAAAAATAGACATTATAAGCAGGTTTATTTACTGTATTTAGAAAAGACAGTATCATAAAAGACAGCGGTGGAAGACCTTTGAGGTGTTCGCATAAACTAGGATGCAACCCGAGATCAACGAACGTACAGGAAGCGAATATCCCTTGGTCAACCCCTTTGTTTTCCATCGTCTTCTTCTCCCTTTTCTCCAGCCGGTCCCGATGAATTTCAATCATGGTGGAGGTTCGCCTCTCTTCTCAGATGCGTCCGGTCAGGGTTTTACGGTTTCTCGATACAAAACCCTAACGAGCCGGTTAAAACGAAATCGAGTGAAGAGCCGACCAGGTTCAGACGTTCTCGGCACCATTAGATTCGACCCGAGTAGGTATCCACGTATAGATGGACACACTTACCGCTGTATCTTAAATTGAAGAATTATTCCGCACAAATATAAAAGTGGTGCTCATATGATACATAACATTTTTTAATGAAAATATAACCATGATTAGGAGGTCCACTTTTCTGATCACATCTAGTCGCCTGAGCCAGAGCAAATAAGTCCAAAGCTGACCCAATCATGAAAATGGCTGGATGGCTTGAATATGAGTTGTTTAATCGGAAACAAGATTAAGAGAAATTGAATTCAATCAACATGGAGAAGCCGACTCAATGAAAGATATAGCCCCACGGCATCTTATTCTAATATAGGGGGTGTTCAGAAACTCCCCCTTCTATTATCAGTCGGACTAACTCACCCGCTCACCCGATTGAACTAGTCATGCCGACCCGAAGCCAATCAAGCTCAGCCAACAGGCAACGCTAACTATGCCAAGTCAATCGAACCAGCCATGTCGAGCACAAACCATACAAGTTCAGTTGAACGAGCGGATAGCTTTCAAGCGATAGGCTCACATATGTAAAATACTTGATTGTCTCGAATGTATCCTATTAAAAATGAGGCAAAAATGAAACATCATCGTATTGTTTTATCTCACATATAAATAGTGAGATAATTTCATTAACAAGATATGACGTGTCATTGTTCGTCAGTGCTCACTTCACTCTCTCTCTCTCTCTCTCTCTCTCGCAACAAATCTCCATGGTTGAGCCATTAGAGAGGTTCAAAACCCTGATAGCAATCCTATAAGGGCAAGACTGATGCAACTGAACCACGAGATGACACCAGAGATGGTCAGAGGATAAGAATGAGCCGCTCAGCTAAAAACGATATAAAATGATAATCGAGCTAATGATCACCACAAAAGTGCAGACTTAAGTAAGGATTTGGTTATTTAGCATCTCCAACCATCCTAGGAAAGCCCTGAGGGTCTTCATTAGAGGTAAAGGATAAACAATCATAGTTGGTCGATTCACGCCAACAAAGTGTAGACGATAGAGCTGGTCCATACCGACTAACTCGGCCAACAAATCTAATCCTATCAACCCAAAGCCAACAAAAGTCAACCAACCAAATCAAAAAGCAATTAAAATACCAAAAATACCCTAGTGCATACTCTTTGAAAGTTGAGATTAAAATATAATATCGTCGTTATGCACCATCTACTCTATAAATATAGAAATCATTTTGTGAATTACGGAGGGTTAACATGATTAATAAGAAGTTTTGTTGCTCTCTCCACTCTGTCCCTTTACTTGCATCATATTTTCTGGGTTCAATTCACAAACAAACATGATTTTACATAATTAAAAATAATTTTATTAAAACAAATTGTTATTGCAATTATATGACTTAGTCTTTATTAGAGCATATAAATATACAATATAATAAAGTTAATGAAAAATTTTTGTACATACCGTACAATTTTTATGTATTTACATATGATGCGTGCTAGAAAATTCGCGGCGGTAGAGTAAAGGATTATCGTTTTAGCGTTGCACAAAAATTCAGCACACACTCAGATGAAAATGAATCAAGCTGTAATAACACCAAAAGTTTTTACGTGGAAAACCCGTAAAAAGGGAAAAACCACGGGGTCTGGCCTAGTTGTAAAAATCCACTATAAGATGATGATTACAGATGCCCCTTGTCCCACAGGCGGGAAAGGGTTACTAGATTTTCACGTTATAACGTTGACTGATTACGTCTAGTAAGCGGTGGTTGACGGAGGTCAGCGGTGGTCAACGGTCGTTGTCGACGGTCGGGGGGGGGCGG
>NW_018164645.1:1900315-1904808 GCF_001263595.1 Phalaenopsis equestris
CTCTATTTATAGTGTTTTGAGTGCAATTAATGCAGGAATATGAACCATTTTGATCGGACGATCCGGAGAGCTTCCTTTGATCAGATAACGTTTGATGGACATTTGAGTGCCTTAATAATGTCGTAATTGAGCAATTTTGGACTCGTTGGATTCGTCTTTTTGAGACGCTCGATTCGACTATAAACTCGCTAGATTTGATATTATTTTGACCTTTCAAATGCCTCCGGAAATCCTCCAGTAATGGTTTAATAACTTGATCTGGGCTTGATTTGACTCGGATTGGACTAACTTTTATATCATTAGGTCCGTCTCATCGAGCCGATCAGTTTGACTATAAGTTTACTGAAATCGGAGCTCCGGATGACTCTTAATCGAAATTTGAATTTATCTTGTTCAAAAAATTGCACCGAGATTCGTGCCGGATGATGAAAATTTGTCGTGGCGTATCAACATATCTAATATCTAACTTTTTATATTTATCATTTAAATTTACATCACATTGGTATCATAAATATACGTATGAAAAAAATATATTTTATTTTGAAAAATCAAGTCTTAGTAAAATATTTTTATATAATTTAAATATTTGAAAGTAAAGTCATTATGTGTGTAAATATGAATATTTTAAGTGCTAGACATATAAATAGACACGAATATGTCGTTGCATGTAGATGCCCCTCAAATATAACTTAATGAGGTTATCATCAATACTGGCAGTTGATGAATCCGTTTATGGTTAACGTTAAGAATGTTTATGATAATCATATTCAATGTTTGTACACTAAAATAAGTTGAAATTAATTTAAACTATTATTATTTATTAGTTTTTTTATAATGTATTTTGATAAAAATGGGCTAATCATTGGTAAATAATTTTTGGGTATTTTTGGGAATTATATTTTTTTCACATATAAAAATATAATTAAAAAATATCGATATATAATGAATAGATAAACTAAATTTCATTATCTTTGGAAATTTTTATAAGAATAAGGCGAAGTGTTGCGGCGAAGAGTTGCGGCGAAGCGTTGCGGCAAAGTGTTGCGGCGAAGCGTTGCGATGAAGCGTTGCGGTGCAGAGTTGCGACGACGCGTCGCGGCGGTGCGTCTCTGCGGTGCGTCGCGGCGCAGCGTCGCGGTTAGGAAACGTGTTGCGTCGGTGCGTCGCGGCAACGCGTTGCGGCAGTGCGTCGAGGAGAGACAATGCGTTGCAGCGGTGCGTCGCGACGACGCGTTGCAGTGGTGCGTCACGACGACATGTCTCACGTCGCAACGTTATGTTGCTATGGTGTGCCACTGCGACGAGTTACAGCGGTGCGTCACGGCAAGGCGTCGGGGCAACGCGATGCATTGTGGCAGTACGTCGCGGCGATGTGTTGCGGCGAGGCAAAGGATGGCGGTGAAGCATCGCGGATTGTGTACTTGATGCTGAGGAGTGGTAAAAATGGTTCACTGAAGAAGGATTCAGGGGTTTTTTTTTTTAATGTCACAGTGGATATCCAATATCATTTAGAAATTCTAGTATGTAACAAAGTTAGCATGGGGATAAATCGCCAGCGACCTTTAACTTTTCTGAGGCTATAAATCAAAGTATTAATTGATGATGTTAACCTACATAAGAAGAGCCAATGGAAGTCACCGAGGACTTATTAACCCATCTGAGGTTGTTTGTCGGAGCATTGCTCACTTACAAATCTGTGTGGAAGGGGTTAGGTGTAGCCCACCAAGGACTGTTAACCTATCCAGAGTTGTTTATCGGAGTAAAACCCCACGATGTTAACCCATATGGAAGAGGTTAGATCAAATCCCCCTGTGATTGATTGTGCTCTGACTAAGAAATAACGGAAGTTGTGTATTTCTCGGGTCGAGAGCATGAAGTGAGTCGTGGATGAGCCATTACACTTTCTAAAGATATCCTTTATGTAAAGGAAAATAAGTGAATAATATTTAAGATACATTGATTATGCATGAGTTGTGATGTAATAACATATGTGGACTGCACGACTAGGGTGTTACTGGTAGTACTTGCGAGAATTTTCTGCATTCCAAGTCC
Organism: Phalaenopsis equestris; assembly: GCF_001263595.1. Taxonomy (NCBI): domain Eukaryota; kingdom Viridiplantae; phylum Streptophyta; class Magnoliopsida; order Asparagales; family Orchidaceae; genus Phalaenopsis; species Phalaenopsis equestris. The sequence continues at coordinate 1,902,368 of NW_018164645.1, forward strand.
GAGGCAAGATTTTCTCATCTGAACCCTTGAGCTTGAAAGTTTCAGGTTTTATCATGGCAGCCACAATATATGGGTCTTCCCAAAGAGGTGATATTTTGTTGCATTGGGGACCATGACCGACGGCTTCAATAATACGCAAGACCAGGTCACCGACGGAGATATGTCGAGGTTTGACTCTCTGATTAAAGTGGCGAGCAACTCTTTGGCGGTAGGAAGCAGCTCTGAGATGGGCTACATCGTTTGTTTCTGGGGGGAGATCCAAATATTGTCGAAGCTTTTCCTCGTTGTTATCTGAATCGAAAGCCTTAATTCACGGGTTTGGAACTCTGATATCGACCGGGATAACAGTCTCAGTGTCAAAACACAAGTTATATGGAGTTTCCTCGGTTGGAGTACGCACGGTTGTGTGATAGACCCAAAGGATGTTGTGTAGCTCTTCTACCCACTACTTCCCAGCCTTCTCAAGACAAGTTTTCAACCCCTTAAGCACTGTTCAATTTGTCACCGATGTCTGCCCATTTGTTTAGAGATGTGCCACGGCAGTGTGAACCAACTGAATGTGAAGATCCTTGCAGAATGATGTGAAGACCCTTCTAGTGAAATGAGTCACATTATCAGTGATAATCTTTGTCGATAGCCCAAAGCGATAGATGATATTTTTCCAAACAAATTGTTTGGTATTTACTTCAGTGATCTTGGCGAGCGGTTCCGCTTCTACCCATTTGGTGAAGTAGTCGACAGCTAAGATGATGAATTTTCGTTGCCCAGTAGCTAGTGGAAATGGTCCCATGATATCTACCCCCGACTGAGCGAAAAACCAATGACTCAGAAATGATGTGAGTTCTACCGGCGGCACATGCGTAAGATTAGAATGTAGTTGGCAACTCTTATATTTTTGTACAAACTCTAACATGTCTTGCTTAATTGTGGGCCAATAGAAACCTTGCCTCATTATTTTAAGAGCAAGTGCCTGTCACTAAGATGCTCTCCACATATTACGGAATGAACTCGTAGAGCGTAATCAGGTTCAGATGGAGGAAGACACTTGAGGTATGGACCTACAAATGCCTTCTTATATAGTTCATTCCCTATAAGGATGAAGTTGGCAGCCATGTGTCGGATACGAATGGATGTAGTAGCATCATCTAACACTGTTCCGTCTCGAAGGAAGGAGATGATGGGATCCATCCAAGATGGCTCCCTTGGGTCATTTATAGACAGTATCACCCATGAGCCATGGATGCTAGGAAAATTTATATCCTCAATAAACCTTCTTTTATAGAGATCTTCAGTTGTTGAAGTTGCAAGTTTAGATAGAGCATCAGCTCGGGTGTTATGCTCCTAAAGGATGTGAATGAGCTGGCATGTGAGTTATGAGCGTTGAATTCTCCTTCTACTTGGGATGCAATGAGTTGAGAATCAGTGTAGATGATTATGTTCATATTTAACAGTCGATGACAAGCTTTAATCCAACGAGAAGTGCTTTATATTCGGCAACATTATTGGTGGTTGGCAATTTCAAACGAAGTTTGTACTCCAAAATGTCTTTCTTTGGGGATATAAGTAGTATTCCTGCACCAACTCCTGAATTTTTGGATGCTCCATCTACGTATAGTGTTCACTGAGGTGATCGTGGAAGATAAGAGGGTGGTTCATCATAGGTAGGCACTGTACATTTCACCACAAAGTTGGCCGACACCTGTGATTTGATGTTTGATCGTGGTAAATAGTGGATATCAAATTCTCCCAGTTCTACTGACCATTTAACTAATCTTTCCGATGCTTCTGGTTTTTGTAACATAGCCTTCAAAGAGAGTTGTGTGTAGATGCTAATAGTGTGAGCCTAGAAGTACGAACGAAGTTTTCTTATTAAGAATACCAGGGCTAGGGCAGTTTTGTCTGCCATCGGATAGCGACTTTCTGTGTTGGAGAGAATTTTGCTAACGTAGTCTACTGGTTTCTCAACTGAATTTTCCATTCTGACAAGCACAAAGCTATTGCATGAAGTGAAATAACCAAATAGATATAAAACATCTCTCCTTGGACGAGCTTTAAGAGGAGGGGTGGTGAAGCCAAATATGCCTTGAGTTGCTCAAAAGCAATTTGACAGACATCTGTTCGTTGAAAACCAGTGTTTCGAACACCTCTAAGTATTCTGAAGAAGGGAAGATACTTATCCCTATAACGAGCTAAGAAATGAGATATAGCGGTTATACAACCATTCAAGTGTTGAACCTCCTTGATGTTCCTTGGGGGCACCATATCTCTCAATGCCTTGATTTTTTCTAGGTTTGCTTCAATTCCGTGATGGGTAACCATGAATCCCATAAATTTCTCTGATGTGACTCCAAAAGCACATTTAGTCGGGTTAACTCATAAATCATATTGACAAAGGAGTTGGAAACACTCCTTCAAATGAGAAATGTGTTGGGATGCTTCCA
>NW_018164645.1:1907228-1907581 GCF_001263595.1 Phalaenopsis equestris
ACCGCATTCGCTAAGGGAGAAGATTCATGGATGTTACGGTGAGCGTAGAAGCGATCCTTTTTCTCTAAGGGGAACTCTTCCTGGACGAGGCGTCGTAGTTCATTGCGAATGACATTATCTGGAATGGCGGGAAGATGTAGCGATGTCGGGTGAGCTACACGAGATGGATGAGTGGAGCTTGCTTTATCTAGGAGTTCAACATCACGACCTGACAGAGGATGTGTTCCTTCCTGAGGAGGCGGGCCGACATGAGTTCCTCCGAGCGCTATGTTTCTCGTACGTCGCGGATTTAATGGTAAACGAATTTCATCCAATGGTGTAGGTAGCGGCTGGTGGGGCCCCCCGGGGAGACG
>NW_018164645.1:1908057-1933751 GCF_001263595.1 Phalaenopsis equestris
TTGATGATTACAAATGCCCCTTGTCCCACAGGCGGGAAAGGGTTACTAGATTTTCACGTTATAACGTTGACTGATTACGTCTAGTAAGCGGTGGTTGACGGAGGTGAGCGGTGATCGGCGGATGATGTATATAAGCATGCCGGATGATGAAAATTTGTCGTGGCGTATCAACATATCTAATATCTAACTTTTTATATTTATCATTTAAATTTACATCACATTGGTATCATAAATATACGTATGAAAAAAATATATTTTATTTTGAAAAATCAAGTCTTAGTAAAATATTTTTATATAATTTAAATATTTGAAAGTAAAGTCATTATGTGTGTAAATATGAATATTTTAAGTGCTAGACATATAAATAGACACGAATATGTCGTTGCATGTAGATGCCCCTCAAATATAACTTAATGAGGTTATCATCAATACTGGCAGTTGATGAATCCGTTTATGGTTAACGTTAAGAATGTTTATGATAATCATATTCAATGTTTGTACACTAAAATAAGTTGAAATTAATTTAAACTATTATTATTTATTAGTTTTTTTATAATGTATTTTGATAAAAATGGGCTAATCATTGGTAAATAATTTTTGGGTATTTTTGGGAATTATATTTTTTTCACATATAAAAATATAATTAAAAAATATCGATATATAATGAATAGATAAACTAAATTTCATTATCTTTGGAAATTTTTATAAGAATAAACAATTTATATTCATTATGGCCATTTTTATCCTCAACTTTGTATATAATTTTGAGACATACATTGTCCCGTCAAATGGAGATGGTATAATATTGAAACCACGAGTCCAGACGGTCAAACATCGGCGGTCAAGTCGTCATACACGTTATCGGCGAGTCATATGACAGCAGGTGGTTTGCCGTCCAAATGTGCAAATGTCCGAACAGAATATTTTTTTATATATTGCAGCAGCGTCACAAGCCCACCCATTTCAAAAGTTAAGCTCCGCTTTGAATATCATTTCATTTTATTTATTAGTTTTTTTTTTTTTTTCAAATTCAAATATTATTCTAACCTAATTAATTGTATATTTGATGCAAAGTGAATATAATTGCACGTGGACAAAAAAATACTCAACATGTTGAAAATATATGTTAAATATGGATCATATCAAATAGAAGAAGATGAATTATACAATAAGCAAATTTGAGTACTATTAGAAGTAACCGACAACATATGATGAAATAGAGAACTCGTTCGTGAAAATAGTTGAACTCGTTCGTCTGATCACATGCATCCATCTAGAAACATAGATCTGCTGAAAAAACATCTTCAGTGAAATAGTTTGTCCAATATGTCCAAGATGGGAGAAATTACGATGCAACGGAGCTGAGCAATAAGAAAACCTCTTACAATAGAGAAAATAAGTTATTGTTTTATTTCATTATGTTTATACTTTTTGTAGCTTCTGCAGTGCATATATAACCAGTAATGTGGATACTAAATTTTATATAAATGGAGTTTGCTAGCACTGAGAGAACTACTCACTTATAAGCAAATTTTCTAAGAGTAAAAAAAGATCACCTAGCTATTGAAACCTATTCGACAAAATAGTTGCATGTTGTGAAAGAGTTTGATGAATATCTTTACAATATATAACTCGAGCCATATAAATGACAAAAGTCAATTAACCTAAAAATTAAAGATCATATGATCTCGGCCTAAATGTAATTGAAATATTATGGCGATTCGCATTACTCCTTGTGCGAGAGCTACGACTCTCACGTGGAGGAAAAATATGAATTTAACAAAGCTGTTTGAATACATACATTTGGGTTTATGGCGATGCAATGATCATATATTTTATGTATACTTACTTTAGTTCGATTCTTTAGAAAATGTGTCTTTTTTGTGGGTTGAAATCCTCATATAACTGCTTGATTTTCAGTTTCTCGCACAAGCTAGTATTCCTAGTTTGCTAAACTGAGTGTATGATGTTTAATAGTTGTTCAAATCAATGTTTAATAGCTCATCTAATCCTATCTACATAATTTGATTGCGTTTGACCATTGGGGAATTTCCCTATTCATTGTCTTAAATCACATAGTTTTTATTTACATTTATTTTATATGAAGATGAAGTTTCTTTGAAGTACACAAATTTATTCTCTTATTATATACTTCATAATGATAGTAGAAAAAAAATGTATACAAGTAATCCCAAATGTCTGATAGAAAATGTATTAAAATGTTTTGCATTTGAATGACAGCAAAAAGCATATTTGTGTTGCATGGAATTTGAAATAAACATATTTTATTTTTATTGAGGATGACTCGTGAAAATTTTAACATATATGCGCATAGATATCGTCATGCTAGTATTTTTTATCTCATTGAGATGTTTTATTGTAGTTAGCATTTGCATAATTCTTTAAATTTTTTTTCATAAATGAAAAGACATTTTTATTACGTGTTTAGTTATATGTGAATTTGACATTGCATAAGTTTGTGTTATAATTTGTTGCTCAAGCACATGCATGAATGACATCTCATGTGCTATTTTATTTTTATGTTTAGTTACTTACAATGTCAACAATTGAATAATCTCAAACTGCATCAATTAGTGAACAATTGCTAGTTATAGGATGATGTTATTTCTTTTTTTATATAAATTTATAATAAATAATTAAATTTGTTATTTTTTACTTGTTTAGGCTCATTTCGATCTGAACACAAACAATTCAAAAAATTCAAATAATTCGAGCAATTTTAGTTAAATTCAAACAATCAAACCAAACATGAATAAGTATTTCTCAAAAAATTTCGAACGAGCATATTTCAAACAAACAAAATTTATGTCTTAGTTGAGAGAGATAGTAGGAAGATGCAACAATTGTAATTCACATAATTCGTAGTTGGTCACGAGAGTGATAGTGGTGAGTTGTAATGACATATGCAGGTCATAGGGGTTGGAGTGAGGAACTGTGCAAGTCGTGAATAACGTGGGTCGTAGTTGGTTGGACATATGGGTCGTAGTGGTGTGTTGTGATGACTTCTGTAGACCGCACAAGCTGGAATTAGGAGTTGTATGTATTGTAAACAACGTAGGTTGTAATTGTGAGTTATGAACAAGTCTGTGGGCCACAGAGGTCACAGTCGAGAGCTGCATGAGCTGTGGACCGCGTAGGTTGTAGTTGGTCACATAGGCGCAGTGTTGTGCTGTGATGATGTTTGTATGCTGTAGAGCGGGAGTCGGGAGCTCCAGAAGTTGTGGACTATGTAGGACATAGTTGACGACATAGGTTGTAGTTATGGGCTACAAATTGAGAGCTTTAAGAGTATATATCTTCGAGATGCATTGTTACATTGCATTTGGGAGGTGTTGTTGCACCATATGTGGGGTGTATTGTTACACCATCATTGAGGTGTGTCGTTGTTTTGTATTCGCGGCGTGTCATTGTACCATATTTGTGGTGCATTGTTACATTGTCATTAGGGTGTGTCATTGTATCATATTCATGGTAGACTATTGCATATATTCGAAATGTATCGTTGCATCGTATGTGGGATGAGTTGTTATACCGTCATTAAGGTGTGTCGTTGCATCGTATGTGGCATGCATTGTTATACTGTCTTTGAGAGATCATTGTATCGTATGTGAGGTGTTTTATTACATCATCATTGGGGTGTGTTGTTGCACCGTATTTGAGGTGCATTATTGCACTGTCTCCGGGAGATGACGTTCCACCGTATTTGGGTTGCATTATTACAGCGTCTTTGGGAGACGTTGTACTTTATTTTGGGGTGCATCGTTACACCGTCTTTGAGATACATCGTTGCACCATATGTGAAGTGCATTGTTACACATTTATCGGGGTGTGTTGTTGTATTGTATTCGGGGTGTATTATTTCACCAACTTTGGATGAGTGTTGTTGTATAATGTATTGAATGATGTATTGCTCTGTCAATTGCTTCAATATCTCGCAACATACATTGAGATTCCTCAATGGACATTACAAATCTACAAAGAAATTATTTTCAGTGAACTGTTGGTGAATGATGGTGGTCGCGAGCAAGAAGCGTTCGTCAGATTGTTGGTGTAGAATACTGGACTTTAACCCTTTCTTCTCTAGATTCTGTTCTTCTTCTAGCTCAATGTCTCTAACATTTCAAAAGATTGGTAGAACTCTATCTATACAGTCCATACTAAAAATAAGGAAAAAATATTGACCACTATAATCGGACAATCCAGAGAGATCCACTCGTTTGGGTGGTGTTTTGTGAACACTTAAATGTCTTAATAATGTCATAATGGAGCAATCTTGAGTTCGTCATATTCATCTTGTCGAGGAGCTCAATTTGACTATAAGTGCGTCAGGTTTGAAATCAGTTTAACCTTTCAAAAGTTTTCAAAAGTTGTTTAACTCCTTGATCTTGGTTTAATTTGAGTCCGATTAGATCAATTTTGATATTATTATGTCTATCTCATAAAGCAAGTTAGTTTGATTCTAAGTTTGCTGAAATTAGAGTTTCGAATAAATTTTAATGTAAATTTGAATATTTATTACTAAAAAAATGAATATGATTTTCCTATCGAATAATGAAAAATTGTTGATGGCTAACCAACTATTAAAGCTATAATTGTGACAAACATAAATATAAATAAATGATAGCTTAAATATTTAAAACGTGAATATTACATATTTAAAATTATAAAATAATGAAAAAAAAAATCGCGGCACGGAGGCCATCTCGATGGCGAGAGCATGAGAACCGGCCAACGGGTTTCGTTCTATTTTTTTATTTTTCATAACTGTTAATGTCGTGGGCCATAAATACTATTTTAAATAATATTGTTCTATGAATTGGTGCCATATGGATATTTTAAAATAATTTTTTAATCTGAGAACGAATCATTACATCTCATCTTATATGCTTAATAATCAACTCTAACATGCATACCTATTAAGAAAATGAATAAATCACAATTGGGTGTAAAAAATGATATGAAGAGAGTGTCTATTTGCGTGTTGTGAGCACTAATGAATATTAATCGTCTTGATCAATCATGTCAATCATCCTTTATTTATAAAAAATTTTTCTTATTTATAGATGATATGATAAAATATGATGATGCTACATTTTTGCTCATGCTTTAAAGAGTTTGTATTAAAGTATTTTTGATATTTATATATGTGAGTCAGTCGCCCAACGACTCTTTATCTCAACCGACTAAGCACTGAGTTGACAATATCAATTTGGTTTGTCGAGCTTGATCGATATTGGTTTATCGATTAATATGACCCGACTTTGGATCTTTGACCCCTAATTATGAGCCTTTGAGTGTCATTGGGATGACTGAATGTGTTAGAGATTCAAATCACCCATTGGATCAGCTCTCTTTTGGTGGTTGGCTCATATACTTTTTTTTTCCTTGTTTTTTGTTGAGTGGCTCGTTCTTTTATTCTCTTGTCGTTTTTAGCTCACCTCTTGATTTGGTCTGCTCTGCCCTTGTTGGATTGGCTTGAACAGCTTCACTCAGTCGAATAAATAGGTCTTGTGATCTTCTGTCAATGAACTCTCCTTCATCACAGTCTTCCCTTATGGACCGTTAGATCTTCTCTGGCTCAATGCCGACACATTTTTTATTACAATGATGATATTCCAATTAAATATTAAAGCTAATTATTTAACATATTGATTGGGCTAGTGTTGGGCTGTGGCCAACGATGAGCACCGGTAATTCTATCATTTACAGTGTATTTAGAAATTATATATGACAAACACATTCCAAAATACACTAATTTTGCACTACAAGATGAATTTTAAATTCATCAAAATTTCACACTATTTCTTTTTCATCCAAATAAAGTTTACACTACAAATACTTTAATTCGCCACAAATAAATTGATTCAAACAATATCTAAATATTATATTTGATTATAAAACATTAGAACTTACCAATTTTATGGATCGAAATAGACTGCCAATAACACATTTTAAAATTAATATATTATTTATTTTGTTTTCAATTAATGTACAAGCATGTTTAAACCCCTACAAATAACTATGATTTAGTGTTAAAGTGAATTTGATGTGATATATAAAAGAGAAACTTCTTTCAAAATAATAGTAGGTCATCCTCTATAAGAGACTCGAAGCAGAAAAATCCTCTCTAAGAATTGTAGTTGCAACACATAAAGGATTTTGGGAGTTGCACTGCACCGGTGCCAATTGAGACACTAAAACGATCCTAGAGACTCTGAGGCAATGCACCAATGCAGGAGGAGGCACAACAACAAGCCAAAGGAACTCAAGGGATTGCAACACTGAAGTAGAAGGAGCCACAACAACAATTCAAGGGACTTGAAGTGACATTGCAATATGAGGGAGGGGATATGTGCCTTCTCCCCTGCCTTCTCCCCTCCCTTCCAAACTTATTATAGGCAAAACAATGTCATGAAAATACTTAGAAAATTTCTGTAAATTGCTTCCCAACGATTGATTCACGCCCACCACATCATTGGTCCCGACCCACACCATCCAAAAGTGTGAGCTGTGATCCATGGGATTGTGATTCACAATAGATACAACGACAACAAAGTGTGTGATTCATGTGGCCTTTCTCAAATCGCTGACCGGACATGCTCTTCACCGTTCAATCTCATCATGGGACGCTTGCTCTGCCCGACCTAGTGGCCTGCTCAACCATCCATGATGCTTAACTCGACACAGCCCGACGACCTGCTCAATCACCCACGACGTCGTGACCTGGTTGTCTTGTGACGACTTGCGCCACATTTCTGACCCATGGCAACCCACACCATTTAACTCTAGCGCATTCAGTGATCGTCACCACCACTGCCAATCACCGTCCGCCATTGACTATCCCATAGTTTTTCATTTTTTAGATGTTTTTTACCATATTCTCATTATTTTGATTATTTATGGACAATATGAAATAAAACACTCAAAAATAGGGGACAAATGATGTGTTGTAATATAAATTTATTACTTGACATGAATCTCAATGCATTTCATACAAATGTCAATGCATTTAAGTAAATGACACTTCAGTTCAAATTAAAATTACATAGAGCTCCAATTTAAAAAAAAAAAAAAACTTATAATAGTCAAAGTGAACAACATGACAAGAAGAACCCAACGATACTAAAGTTGATTTATCATGTGTTGAAATCAAGCCATTAAACCTCATTTGTAGGATTGAAGTGGTTAGTTGGAGGGTAAAATGGACTCCAAATTTGACGTGCCTATAGTCAAATTGAGCGCTCAATAAGAGAGATCTAAGAGCTAAAGATCACATGTCGAGGTCATTAAGGAAGCTTGATCATCACAAAATATTTTATGATTAAGAGGAATCAATGTGGGTTGATTATGGTGGATATTCACCAAAAGATAAAAATGCTCCTACTTTAGGGGCTATTAAAAGACCTCTATTCACTTCGGGGAGAGGGAATAATGAGCCTTTTTTTTATTGTTGTTCCGGACTTAAGATCTAAATATAACTCCCAACCTTTGTAGTCATCGACCACCGTCGACCATCATTCATCAACCACCCATCGTTGGTACTCTATTGAGCGACAAAATCTCATGCACACAAAGCAACAAAATGTTTTAAATACTATGCAATAATGTACCCCAAATGTGGTGTATTAAAGTCCAGATGATAAATCTTGGTGACAATTACTCTTGAGTGTGTATTCATAATAAAACAAATATTTTTTTTTGTATGTTGTGTAGAGACAAATATTATATTTGATATATGTTAAGAATTATAATAGGAAATAATTTATTCCTATATAAAGTTATGAGGAATAAATTATTTTCTTAGAATAAGGAGATATTTCCTTTCCTATTATATATTTATTTCCTTAGATTAGGAATTATTTGTTTTCATATTTTATGTTATTTCATATATCTTCGAATAATTAATATGAATTAATTATTAGAGATATCAGGTGATATATCTTTCCTTTCATATCGTTTTCTTTTTATTGTTTTTCCTATTACATAATTCTTGTAAGTGTTATTTATTCCCTCGTTCATATCAATGAAACAATAAATATTATTCCACAGTAAAAAAAAGTATTCCACATTATTTTGAATTTCAACATGGTATTAGAGCAAGGTTTCGTACCATATCCACCGATTCTCCTTTGAAAATTGTTGGACTCCCTTCCTGCCATCCTTTATGCAGGAGGGGAGGGGCACTTATCTTGATATTTAAAACAAAGACTTTTTCTTCACTACTCAAACCAACTTGGTCTCGTGCTCGTAAGCAAGGGCTCCGGCAAGGGCGGGACCAACGATGCTGCAACTCCCCTCATCGTCTCACTGTTATCGATCGGACAATGCTGACAAAATCCATCGCCAGCCCTTCCTCCCCTTCCTCCTGCAGTATTTTTTTTCTTCCCTACCAAAGTGTCGGGGGGAGCTGCGTTTCCAGCCGGTCATTTCTCCAGCTTTCTCTGCCAAAGCGTCAAGGGAAGCTGTGTTTCCAACTGGTTATTTCTTCTGCAGTATTTTTTTCTTCCCTGACCCAAGCGTCAGTAGGAGCTCTGTTTCCAGCTTCCCTTTCTTGTGTTGTTTTCTTTGTTGTCTCTTTCCATGCAAAACTTAAAATTCAGTCAAGCTTGAATCCAACAAATTCAACAAATCCTGAATCTCTCTTCTATGCCGAAATATATGGCAGACAAAACCCAAAATTCAACTAAGTCTGAATCCATCAAATTCAGCCAAGTCTGAATCTCTCTTCTACGTCGAAACATATGACAGACAAAACTCAAAATTCATGTCAAATCTAAATCTAGCAAATTCGATAATCCAAACGACCAATTTTTCTTGATTACTCAGCAAGTTAGAAATTATTAACATACATTCCAAACTTGAGAGGGTGTTAAGAATTATAATAGCAAATAATTTATTCTTATAGAAAGTTATGAAGAATAAATTAGTTTCTTAGAATAAGGAGATATTTCCTTTCCTATTTTTTATTTATTTCCTTAGATTAGGAATTATTTGTTTTCATATTTTATGTTATTTCATATATCTTCTAATAAATAATATGAATTAATTATTGGAGATATCAGGTGATATATATTTCCTTTCATATAGTTTCCTTTTTATTATTTTTCCTATTACAGAATTTTTGTAAGAGTTATTTATTCCTTCGTTCATATCACTGAAACAATAAATACTATTTCACAAAAAAAAAAAGTATTCCACAATATTCCGCATTATTTTGAATTTCAACAATATAACTTTGCAATTATTTTTTATTTGCATGATAGTGGTCTATTTTTTTTATTTATAGACTTATACTGGATATTTAAAATTGGGTTCGACCCTGTGATTTTTTCTATTACGAGGGCTTTCAAGTAAAATGTCTAGTTTTCTTCTTCTCTTTTTATATGTGTGTGCTAAATTTTTGTACAAGACTAAAATATTTGATAATCTCTCTATCACCATGAATCATATGGCAAGTGACATACATTAGACATTAAACATGAAAATAAATAAAATTTATGTGTTATGTTTAAATGCCCATAAAAATATAAATCATAATATTCTAATACAAATAAGACAATATATACATATTTTTTATTTTATATCATAAAAAGGGATTCATAGAAAAATGTTAATTTAACATACAATTTTGCAAATATAATTCTAATTAAAGGCGACTTTTTCTTAAATATAGTATTATTTTTTGAATAAAAAAGAAAATTGGAGAGAGAGAGAGAGAGGAGGATTAAAGTCCTTTTGCGATTAATAGTTTCTATGCATATAGATCATCACCTTATCATTCAGTTTGATCAAAGTTTAATGCACATATAATTTAAAAAATAATTTAGTATTAAAGAGAAATAGATTTTTTATTACTTATTTCGCCGTCAATCGCTCGCTCACTTTTTAAGAGGAGAGGGAGAGGAGAAGGAGGAGGAGATCATTCGCGAGGAGAAGACGAGATTGTTGAGTTGCGAGAAACTCCTGACGGCGTGGCGTCTTCTTTCTCCATCCTTCTCTCTTTTTATCCCTAATTCCTGTTAGCAAGCGTTTTTCAAGGTATGGTTTTTAACCTTTTACTCTTTGCTTTATTCCCCGGTGATAAGATCCGGGATCTGTGAGATTTTTTCTGAAGGGCATGGGATTGGAATTCATTCGGATATGTTTCTTTTTTAGCTCCGTATGATTCTATCTTACTTTGATTTCTTCTGGGTTTGCTTGTTCTGGGTGTCATTTCTAGTTTCCCGTTTACAATCTCAGCATTTCTTTTGGGCTTTTATGACTGCCTTGGGAATTGTTTTGTAGCGCATTTAGTTTTGGTCTGAAAGTTTTGGAAATTTGGGTTTATGTGTTAGGTTGATCCAACTGTTCTTTTCTTTTTTGGCTGGCTTTGTTTTGTTTTTTTTTTTCTAGGGTTTTGAGGATTGGTTGGTTGGGCTTTTGGTCTGCTGTGATTCAATGGTTATGGATCGACGAGTGCACGAGCTATCTGGTGTGGATGGATTGAGCTGTGAAGATTTCTTCTCCCATCAGAACCCCATGGACAGTAGGGATTTCAGGTTTAACTACACCCAACAGTCGTCCATGGATGGTAGCAGCTTGCATAGTTCTATGTTCGATGCTTCACATATTTGTCCTGCTCAGAATAACCTTAATGAACACAAATTTGGCGTTGCTGAGCCCAACATAAATCAAAGCAACCATGCCAGTCACCTGCTCTCAGGCTCAGTATCAGTTTCTGATGGGAACCCTACCTCCTCCTCAAGCAGAAGCCATGAGGGTGATTACCCTGAAGACTCTGAGATCTTCTCCGATATTGTCCTGAGCTATATAAGCAGGATTCTGATGGAGGAGGATGTGGACGAGAAGATAAATCTCTTTAATCAGGAGACTTCTGCTCTACAAGCTACAGAGAAACCTTTCTATGACATCCTTGGCCAGCAATATCCACCGCCATCACTGGTTAAGCCGTTTTTGCATGAAGATAACAGATTAGAGAGTCCGAAGGAAACTAGCTCCAGTTATGGTGTTTTGAGCGGGGATAGCTGTAGTAGCGGGGTTGTTGATCCAAGCTGGATTCAGGATTCTTCAGAGATGAACCAGTTCACATTCAGCTCATCCAGTGTAGGAAGTGTTGATCCATTGGATTTTCCTAACCCGTTGATTGAAAGTCAGCCTGCTTGGCAATTTAAGAAAGGTATGGAGGAGGCACAAAAATTTCTTCCTAGTGAAAGCAAATTGATCATTGATCTTAATATAAAAAAATTATCTTTGAATAATGATTTGAAAGAAAAAAGCATCGCATTTGATACCGAGTATAGAGTTGAGAAAGAACCACCAACCTCATTGATTGGATCTCGGGGAAGGAAGAAACCACAAAATGAGGATTTGGATTTGCAGGAAGGTAGAAACATTAAACAGTCGGCCAAGTCCTCTGATGATGTTGTCCGGTCTGAGGCATTTGATAAGGTCTTACTTTGCCAGAATATGAAATCATGCCAAGAGAAGAAGACTAATGATCGCCATGTGACAACGCAAAATGGAGCTTATAAAAGCTCTCATAATGGTCGAAAAGGTCGAAGCAAGAGGCAACAAAAGAAGGATGTGGTTGATCTGAGAACCCTGCTTATCCACTGTGCTCAAGCTGTGGCTGCTGATGACCGCCGCAATGCCAATGAGTTACTAAGGCAGATCAGACAGTATTCATCTCCTTTCGGTGATGGAACACAGAGATTGGCCCATTGCTTTGCAGATGGGCTCGAGGCTCGGCTGGCTGGCACCGGAAGTCAAATTTATCACACCCTTGTTGCAAAACGAACGACCGCCACAGATGTTTTGAAGGCCTACCAGCTTTATCTTTCAGCTTGCCCATTCAAAAAGATATCACATTTCTTCTCCAATCAAACCATACTGAATGTGTCTGATAAGGCAACAAGGGTTCACATCATAGATTTTGGTATTTACTTTGGCTTCCAATGGCCTTGCCTTATTCAGCGCCTTTCATCGAGGACTGGCGGTCCGCCAAAGCTTCGAATCACCGGTATTGACGTGCCTCAGCCCGGTTTTCGCCCTACAGAGCGAATCGAGGAGACTGGCAAAAGGCTGGCTGATTATGCTAAGAGCTTTAATGTTCCATTCGAGTACAATGCCATTGCGTCCAAATGGGAAACAATACATGTTGAAGATTTGAAGATCAACAAAGACGAGGTGCTTATCGTGAATTGCTTATATCGGTTCAGGAACCTGGTGGACGAAACTGTGGTCGTTGATAGTCCTCGGAATAAGGTCTTGAGCATAATCAGGAAAGTGAATCCAGATGTGTTTATTCATGGAATTGTTAACGGCGCATATAGTGCTCCTTTTTTTGTCACGCGGTTTAGGGAAGCTCTATTCCACTTCTCGTCTTTGTTCGACATGCTGGAAACAACGGTGCCGCGAGATGATGCACAGCGAATGCTGATCGAGAGGGACCTATTTGGGCGAGAGGCTCTTAACGTCATATCGTGCGAAGGTTCAGAGAGGGTCGAGAGGCCGGAGACCTACAAGCAATGGCAGGTGAGGAATCTGAGGGCTGGGTTTACTCAACTTCCACTCGATGCGGAGATCATGAAGAGGGCTAAGGACAAGGTACAAGGTTGTTATCACAGGGATTTCGTCATTGATCAGGATAGCAGATGGCTGCTCCAGGGTTGGAAAGGGCGCATTATATATGCAATATCCACATGGAAACCCAGTGAAAAGTGGTAGCTTTTGTTTTATTACTGAATCTGAGAGTTTAAACAATTGTTAACCATTGCAGATTATTGTGCAGGCCATGTGACTTTCGCTTGTTTTTCACATGCAAATTACGATGTATGCAGTTTTAACTTTAGCCGCTTTAACTTTTGATCTGTTTTGTAATATCATATTATTAATATATGTTAGCTGTTTAGTTCTACTGCCAAAGTAATTAGCTTAAAAAGAAGGATCAAAATCATCATTGATCTTTCTGGATAATATTTGTATGGTTTTTTGAAAATTAAATGAAACCTTTTGTTTTGAGTGATTTAGATACATAGCACTCAAATTTTCAATTATTACATATTTCACCCTCAAAATTCATTATTTACATTTATAGCACCCAACAATTATATTAAACTCTGCAAAAGCACCTATCCATTAAAAATAATAACTCTGTTATGTTCCAGCTTAGATCGCATGATTCCAGCGTCGCACCCCTTCCCATCTCTTTGCTACTTTCTTCTCACTGCCTCGCTGTAAGAGAACTTTATTGAGAGCAAAGTTAATATACTTTTTAGCCAAAAACTTATTTCTAAGTGCTACTGTAAGCACAAAATCAGCTCTGATAGAAGATTAAACAGTTGTAGCCCTGGGACGTTGATATAATGTTCAAGAAATCATAGCCTGACACGGAATTAGAATTAAAGAAGGAAAAGAAATGGTGGCCATCAAACTGAAATCGATAAATGGATCTCTACGATGGCAAACAACTAGGGCCGATGAGCCCAGCAATGGTGGCTGCGTTGAGTTCTTCTGACAGCAATGGGGAGATCACCCAGGTGGACCTAACGAAAGTGTTGTTGAGATTTTCTTAACCCCGTTTACAGAGTGCTAAAAATTTGGCGTGAAAAATGAAATATAGTTTTGTTTGCCATGTATGTAAATTCCCCTATTTTGTTTTCATTTTTTTTTTTCTTGTTGTGGCTGATCATGTTGTACTCTGAAACACTGATGCAGGTTAGGTTTTTAATGGGCCTGACAATTTGTGGAAGGAAGATGGTCTTTCAAAATCTGAATTGAGATGATGAAGTTCTTAGAAGTGGAGGTGGAGGTGAAGTAATATGAGACGAGGTATTTTATATTTGTTGGTCTGTTAGGTTCTGATATGTATCAAGTATGATGACAAAAATGAAATTGCATACATAGCACCGATTTCTTATACATTTACTTATCTCACACTCAAATTTTGATTTTTACTCCTAAAGTATATTTTTTTATGTATGAAAATATGGAAATAGTGTAATCCACTTTTTTATACATAGGTTAGGGTGTAAAAATCAAAGTTTGGGAGTGAGATAAGTAAATGCATAAGATTAGGGTGCTGTGTATTTTAATTTCCAATATATATATATATAGATATTACTTTTTT
This sequence comes from Phalaenopsis equestris, assembly GCF_001263595.1. Classification (NCBI taxonomy): domain Eukaryota; kingdom Viridiplantae; phylum Streptophyta; class Magnoliopsida; order Asparagales; family Orchidaceae; genus Phalaenopsis; species Phalaenopsis equestris. The sequence goes on from NW_018164645.1 coordinate 1,922,207, forward strand.
GTGCTTATTGTTTGTATTGGCCTTGTCATAATGAGCTAAGAAAAGTCACATGCTTCTGCTTTATGTCGCCAATTATATGGTGGTCGGTGCTCGTCTTTCATGCGTTATTCAGTGTGTGTGAATCACATTTGTGCTGAATAATTATTTTTTTCTTTAATTTCAGTTATATTTATATGTATGTGTATGTATAGATTGTCCTTTGTGGTGTCTTTGTGTGAAGCAAGAAAGGGTTCATTTGGTTCCTTTGTTTTAAATAATTACAGCTGTTTTATTTATTTATTTATTTACTTTTGTTGAAGAGAGTTGTTTTGTTTCTTTAAATAAAACAGCTTTTTTGGCAGCTTTTTTCATCGTTCACTATAATTAGAATTTAATTAAATAACTTGTTGGTAACGGTTGTTGAGCTGATGATTATAGGGCCCTCTCTCATAGGAAATTATTAGCTGAGCCATGGACGTATCACGTATGTTCTTTTATTCTGTCATGTATATATTTTTTCTATTTCAATATAATATAGATAAAATGGGAATGATTTGTACTAGTAAAATTTTAGGTTGAGAACGAAGTAATATCAATTGGGCTTAGCTTTAATATATATATATATATATATATAGAATTTGAATTTGGTGCTTTCTAAAAAGTTGTTTCGAAGTCTAATGATTGTATTTAAATTCAATTGTTCATGTGGTTTTCATGTTTTTCGTCTGTCATTTATAATTGTTGACCAAAGTTTAAGAATGAGTGTGACTCATAAGGAGTATGTAATTGAACGGTGTCGCCATTTAATCAAATAGACAGTTGATGATGTTGATTTATTTATTTTTTTTATTTTTTGAGCTGATATAAAGAGAGAGATATATATATATCTGGGTGGGGGGTGTTAAGGGTAACTCGCCTTATTAGAGCCGAAGAAGCTTTTAAGCCACATATTCTTAATGTGGTTGAGGGCGTTGTAATTTCAAATTGCATATATTGCTCTTTTGAGCTCCAAATAAAAAAAAAATGTTGATGAAGGCAAGTTTATATTTTTAAATTCTATATTCATAAAAAAATAAGAAGTCAATTATTAGGATATTTTGTCAATGGATGGTCAGAGGGTAATCATCTTATATGAATAATGTTAGTTAAAAAAAGGAGGAAAGATCTTCATAATTACCAACAAAGTTCCATATATTTTTACTTATATAGAACTTAAATTTCAACTTTATATATATGCTAATATGTAAAAAGGTATATTTTATATTTTAAAAGTTAAAATAATTGTACTTTTATGTGAAATGAAAATTTTTTGAGGGTAATATTGATGCATTCAATGTAAATACATAGGATGCGAGTGTTATGTATGTAAATGTCTTTTATGAAATAGAATAAAATGAATAGATGCAGGAGTTTTTGTAATGTAAATTCCAAAAAAGTGCAAAATAATTGAAACTAGTAGGCTTTAATTATCGGAGGGGGCCTGTATTGTCAATATTGGATAAGGCTCCGCTATACTGTTATTAAAACATTTAAATTGCTGTGAATATCCTATGAGATAACTACGTCAAGAATTCGATAGAATGGTCTTAAATGATGATTGAGACGATTAAAATAATATATTTTTTTTCTCATACATAAATTTATCATTTTTATATTACTAATAAAAATATGTTATTAAAACTACTTGCAAAAAGCTGAATATAAGTAATTTTCTTAATAGGAAATGTACTCTAATTAACTGCACTAATAAATTGCATGGATAATATTGAGCTAAACTTAATACGCCCATATATAATTTCCTTCCACGGCTAAATAAAATAATTATAGATAATTTACACTCATAAATTTTATATTTAAAATTACTCAAAATAAATACGGCAATATATGATTGGACAGATCAGCGGCGCCTAACTATCTATTTTTTTTCCTGCACATGCATGAATAATGAATTAATATTTAATTTGAGGCGGTTAAGTGTACTCACTAGTTCATTTCCCCTTCTTAACAATTCAATTTCTTGCGCATAAATTTATGGTAATTTAATTAATATTTTTGTTTTCATGCTCATAATAATTTCTGTGTCTTTATCTATCTATCTATATACAAGTAGCTGATCGATATTCTTTAACAGTAAAACGATCAGCTGAACATAAGAGTTAAGGCGGGCAAAGCCGTACCTTAATCTAATGCTGGAAAAATATTGCATCAGATTTTCTAACGTAGAACTACGTTCAGAACAACTGATATGCGGGATAGGGCTGGCAAAACTGCTCGTTGTTCGCGAACAGTTCAACTAATTAAGAAGCTCGTGTTCGGCTCGTTAATTTTGTTCAATAAGTTAACGAGCCGAACACGAACAAAGATGTGTTCGTTCGTGTTCGGCTCGTTTTGGCTCTAAATACTACTCATCAAGTTTATATATATATATATATATATATATATATATATACTAAGTAGTATTTTAAAAAAATCTGATTGACTACAAGACTACAAAGATTTATAACCAAATTAAATTATTGATTAAGAAAATAGAATAAAAATTATTAAATTAGATTGAAATGATGTTTTAATATAAATGATAATTTTTAAATCTTACTCAAACTCTAATCGTCTTATGACTACGTGATTAGGTCTGTTAAAAGGCCTCTTTGTTCGTGAACAGCTCGTGTTCGGCTCGTTAAGCAAACAAGCCGAACACGAACACATATTTTGAGCTCGAAATATAAACGAGCTGAACATAAGCTTTGGCTCATTTACACCCCTAATGCGGGAGGTAACGAAAAAATAAAGAAAAATCATTTTAACTCAGGAAAATATTCCTCCCATGTTATTCCGTATTATTTATGTGTTATTATTATAGTATTCATATGTTATTGTGTTATGTAAATATTTCCGGTGTTATAATAACACAATAATACATTAATATCAACACAATAATATCTGAATAATGTAGAATAACACAGAATGAATATATTCTCTTGTGTTACCCGACTAGATCACAGGAAAGCATGCACATTTGCTTAAAATCACGTATCTACATATGAGTGGGAGTCCTGATATAATATTTCTCCTCGAATGCTTATGTTTTTCAAACAAAACAATCAACCTTGTTTGTGCTTTATTGGGAAGTAAAAACATTTAGTATGATGAATAATGAAAATAGATACCACGCAATATTTACATATCCATACTCATTTTTGCAAATATAACACTTTAGCATCAAAGACCAAAGGACAACAAGATATACTTCACTTTTAAAGAATAACTTGGTGATATTTTTGATATTTTAAAGATTATGAAAATATAGATATCAGATTTGGAGAATTCCGCATGTACTTAACAAATTCTTATGTATTTACATCTCTTATATGTTCCGTTAAACTAAGCAATAAGAATCAAAACAGAAAAAAAAAGAGAGTTAAAAACAAAATTAGGATCCAATGAGTATCCCACAGCATTAGCTCACTTGCTTGTCCTTGCTTCAGTACACTGCAGTATGCAGTTTTTTTTATAGCAATCAAATCTAAAAACTGCTGCGAATTTCCAAATGTTCCTGACTGAAGTAAAATAACTAAAATAAACCAATTAATTAAGTAACAGTTCTTTCCCAATTTGGAGCAAAATACCGCAGAATTCTTGAGAACAAAACATCTCTTAACATTAAACCTTTCAGAAAGCTTTTTGATGAAAACTACAAAGCTGGAAAGAGAAAAAAACAATCAAAATCTTGCAGTATTGGAGAATTTATGCCGAAGCTCCAATACAATTAAAACAATCAAAGAGTATAATAAACTTAATTGGACTAAAAAATGACTTTATCTGCTTTAATTTTACACTAAAATGGATTGAAGTACAGCAAAAAGAACCTGCAGGAGTTAAACTAGCAGCATCTGCAGAGTTCAGTATCCACACTCTCATGATCTTTTCTTCTGAGCTTTGGGCGGTCTTAGCAAGTTCCAGTCCAACTTTTCTCGCTTTTTCTGCTTATTAGAACTGTTTGAGTTCTGTGGAGAAGATTTTCCATTAGCATCCTTATTTCCAGTATTCTGGAATTTGCCAGGCGCTGATATTTCCATATCTGCCACCGGCTGTTTTCTTTTGAGTTCTGGATCTGAAATATCCTCTTGACTGCCACCTTTTAGCTCAGATCTAATCACATAAACAACTAATTTAACAGTACTGCTAATTGAGTGAGAGAATGCTTGATCGTCTCAATTAAAACAACATTTCATTCAGAGAATTTAATTTTAGAACTTTTGATTGGAAGACAAATCTCTCAACCACTAGGCCAAGGAGGCATGCATGCCAAACACATTTTGTTTCAATAAAAAAATTAGAAAGAAAAGGGCAGTAAACCCCACCTATAAGAAATATTATCATTTGCCATAGACGTATTCGTAGCTTGGCTTTGATGGATGGTTGTAGCCTCTTCGTTCAATTTCTACAAAGAAGCTTACTTAAAGGGAGTAGAGAATAAAGGAGAGACAATCATACGCATCAACCAACTTCTGTGACTCACATCAATTGAGGGATTAAAGCTCTGAAATGACATTCGGCCTCTTAATGCTCCGGGGTGAGGATCCCCTTCTAATATCACTATGCTGGATAATAATTATTCAGAAAGCAACATTGCTTAGAAACCCAAAACATGGGGAGAATCAAATTTCAGTAGTTGATGCAGAAAAAAAAAAAAAAAACTTGAATTGCAGCAGCTCAAAGTCATAAACAAAACTAGGTTGCAAAAGATCTATCTCAAGAGTATATGAAACAAATGCAAAATTTTTGGCATTGGTGAGACAAGAGAATAAAAAGCTATAGGTTTCAATGAGCTAAGGCGTGCTAAGAACGAAGATAATAGTACTCGGTAAAGGAAAATTGCCATAATGACATCAAGGAAAAAAGCAAATGTAATTTGAGAAGTTATTAAAAAAAATGATAAAGAAATGTTCTTCAAGTATATTATAATATTTACAATAGATTTGAGGGTGTATTTATGACAATTTTTAGTTGCTTTAATTTATGAAATGATGCCCATTATTTTTTATGGTCATTTGACTGCCAGTTTTCTAACTAATTGACAGAAAATTGTGCAGAGCGAACATAAATTTCATGATGCGAGTTAGAAAATTGTTGACCATGGGTTTGACATCTTTACGCTCACAATTCTTTAGAAATTAGCCAGTTATACATAATTGCAAAATAAAATTCCAGCGAGTAAGAACATTCTCCATTTTGCTAATCCAAGCTCTGGTTGTTGCCTGAAAGTGTACTTTCAGTAATACAGATAACTTTTTTGTGATACGAGTTAGAACATAAATTTCATGACGCGAGTTAGAACATAAATTTCATGATGCATCTTCTTTCCTAAGGCATGGAATTTGATATATGCATAAAAGTGATACTTTCAGCAATGCTGATAACTTCTTTGTGAAACATTTCGACAATACATCTGTAATGTGATTACGACTGTGCGTTACTATAGGTAAAATTCTATGATTTACCTTTGCTAGATGTAATTTGCAACAATTGAGCAAGCTGTTTTTTTTTTTTTTTAATTATTTATCAGTAGGGACCATTGATTCTATAGATGTTTATGGAATTTAAATGAAAATAGTTGCATTTCAATCTTTTAAGCATCAGTCACATTTTCGCGGCTGCTATCCAAACAAAATATAGTTTTTTGGCCTATAGACAAAACCTAGAGAGTCGGGCTTTCCAAATAATTCAGCAACTTTAGCTACATCTGTCACTAAACTCAGCTTACCCCACAACAACTTCACAATTAACTTTATTAACAATAAGTACAGCCCAAAAAGAACCCTAAGTTCACTGCAAAAAAGGTGCATTACGTTCAAAATTTAGGTCCAAACAAGAAACACATCGTGATATGAAGGGTTAATTGGAGAAAATGGAGTTGTATGGTTAAGAATCTTTCCGATGAAATCACAAGGACCAAAATAATCCCAAATGATCTAAAAAATAATATTTTGGTGCAAGTAAAACAAAAACAATGCTCGCAAACGTAACAACTAATAAGAAAATGAATAATATAATCAGATAATTAAATTTAATGGATGAAATTGGTACAAAGGCTAGAAACATTGTGCTGGTATATGGTAACCAATTTGTGTTTACAAAGGCTACTTCAGTGCTAAGACAATTAAAATAAAAAAGAGGGCTTTAGGAAACTTGGCCCAACATTCTTTGCTCTATCACCATAAATATAAATAAGGTTGACCCTATTTCTAATGAAAATAATGTGACTTCTTCAATGAACCCAAAATGCAATTTTATAAAGGATTACATTGCGCTTCCTGTCGAAGAATATCCTAGCTCTAATATAATCCAATTTGGAATTGTATCTTTCCAACTTATACCCGCATCCATCCTAACTTCATAGTTTTGCTGCACTAATTGTTAATGTAACTTTGTTGCCAATTTTATTTCTGTTAAAAATGATCACTGTTATCACAAAATACCACAAAAGAAAAACTCAATTTTGATTTTACAAACCATATACTCATTTAAATCATCATTCGACTAACCAAGAGTATCTTATTTTCCTAGTTTTTCTAACTTCATAAAAAATAATCTCACCTAATATTAACATCTCATAAATGAACACATAAAAGAAAACCCATGACCAAAACATTAAAAAGAAAAAAAAAATTATGGATCCAATTATTGAACATCAAGAAGACAAACTTTTTGTGTAGTCTTTATCAAAAGAACATAAATTAGACTACATTCGTAGTTAAAGGACGTTTGATTCTATAAACTTAAAAAATAACATTTGTGAATAAAATCTGCTTAGTTTGGGTAGGTGATATGCCAATGTTAAATAAGCTATTCAAATATTCAATCTATATATCAGAATTATGTTTAGTGACATGAGTGCAAACTATTTAATATGAATGACAAAAGAAATAAATGGTTTGCCAAAACAAGATGCTTAGAATATATAGGTTTAATCACCATTAAAAACTAGCCATAATCAAGGAAGCAAGGCAGGAATAAGAATAAAATATAGCGACATTTACATCAATACCACTCAATTCCTATGTATTTTCATATTTACATGCATACCACTCAAATCTTTAACACCAAATTAAAATACCACCATTACTATCTTTTAAAACTGAAATACATCTTTTCATGCATAGGTTTATGACACCAAGGTGTTATAGATGTAGATATCAATCTCTGGGTGTTAGACATGTAAATACATAAGAAATGTGTGGTATGTATGTAAATTACAGCAATAATCATTAAAATGACACAGCATAATCTGATAAAGCTAATCAAAATAAGCGAGCAAGAAAACATCAAGTGAATGAATTGCAGTAGCTAATATGGAAAATGAGCTTGAATTCCATGTAACCATAAGAAAAATATCCAATGAGCTGCGAGCAAAAATGGAATCAATTAGCTGCAATTATATATAAAAAAGCGCTGTTTTTTTTTAAGGATCAAGAATGTGCGATCACTGTACAGACATATCCCTTTGTTCTATTTCTATGCTAGACTATAAAAAAAACAACATGACTCATGAAAAAAACAGAATAAATAGTTTGCCAGTCACATCAAGTTCATTAAATTACTTAGATCAAGGCAAAAATATTTACAAAGATAAGCCCTAATTATAAGGTCACAATGTGACTACCCAAATGTTTCTGTTAATCCAAGCAAAAACATTGTTTTATGGTGTCAAAGAGTGGGTGGATAAAAAGAAACCCTTCGGTCAGTTCGTGATGATGTATCCCTGGAATTACACGACCAGAGTATGCCATCACAAGCAACACGAAAATAAGAAATTATAATAAGGAACTCAAAAAGACAACTTTTACATACATAATACAATCATGTAATCCTACAAAAACCAATCTACCAACCCTTGTCCATCCCTAATTAACAAATTCACACTACTCCAGTCCCATCTGAAACAAACCAGCCGCTCCAATTACTAGCAACAGAGGAAACCCTAAGGAGAAAGCATTACCATAAAAAACCCTACCATCTTCTTCGGGCGGACGAAGCAGCGTTGGCGGTAGAAAATACGTTTCCAATGGGCTCCGGATTTTCCTTCTCTTCATTGATCTTTTCCTCCCTCGGCGCTGCCCTCTGCATAAACTGGAGCAACACAAATACTCTATATTTAACGCAGTCGTGGATAGAGGAAGAAAAGATGCTCAATGAGAGCGAGAAAGAATAACTTAAAGATCTTGCCTTCAAATTTTTGAGAGTATTTGAGAGTTCGCGCTTCGCCATGTTTGGCTTCGATTGCAGAGTGAGGAGAAAGAGCGAGCAACGAGGGCGGAGTAGGCGGAGTAGGGCTTGCACCTGTGGAAGAAACAAACCATTCCTGTTTTGCTTTATTCAGTTTTATACCGATTGTTTATTTATTTATTTAAGACTCAAATTCTAGGCTCAATTTATGAATATCCAAAATTGATTAAATATTTATAAAAATCAAATCATCCTAAACAAAGAAAATTAAAAAAAAAATTCTTGGTAATTCCATCTTTTTAGAATATGTGCTGTTTGGATAAGGAGATGCATATCGTTAATATTATATTCTGCTTCTTACATGCTAAAAATTTCATGAAAATAATCTATGAAAATTTTGAAAAGGTGAAAAATCATAAATCATAGCCAAATTAGACTTATATTACCGTTAGAAATTAAGGATTATAAATAATTGTTTTATCATAATTAGAGATGTAATTAAAACTATGCAATAAGCTTTAATCAAAGAGGATGTCTACTATATGGCTATAAGCAGTTAATGAGGTGTATGATTAATCTAATAAATTTTATCATTTTTTAATATATAATTTTTAACTATAAGTAATTTAAACCAGCCTTAAGGAAAATAGACTTGTCAATATTGATGCGACACACCTCAATAGCCCCATATGTAGAACTCCGCGCAATAATGACTTAACAAAAATATTAAGGCCATTATGAACATAAATTTCCCCTATAATTATTGAAAAATTAAAATAATTTTAATTAAAAAGGCATTAATTAAATAAATATTACGGTAAATAAACATTAAGAGGAAAGACAATGCCTAGCTATAGTCTTTGTGGTCAATTGAAACTACTATAGATATATACATATATATGTATGTGACCAACTAACAATATTGTAGTCATAAACTACGGTTTATGTAACCAATTAAGAATATTGCAGTCACCAACTACTACCTATGTAATTAACTACTATTGATACAACTTCCAATAAGACCTTTGTGGCAAACTAATGATATTGTTGTTATGAACTACGACCTTAGGGGTCAGCTGATGAATTGTAGCTTCTAATTAATGCGACCTTTATGACCAGCTATTTCTTGTGCAAATCAACCACGACTTTTGTGGCTGATTACTACTATTACAACTTTCAATCAAAACTAGTTTTTATGGCTAACTACTGCTATTACAACTATCAAATAAGATACTCGTGACCAACTATTATTGTTTCAACATCCAACTACGACCAATATGACCAACTTGCAATATTGTAGTCACAAAATATGACATATGCGACCAACTATTATTAGTACAGCTCCCAACTATGACTTATGTGGCTAACTACTTCTAATACAGCCACTGTCTACAACTTTTATGACCAACAATTGGCCTGTGTAGCAATTAACTAGGACATTTGTGAGCAACTATTAATATTATAACCACAAACTATATTTGTTGTAGCTCAATTACGACTATTATAACTAAATTACTATTGTACACATGTGATTATCACTTGTGTAATTCCATCTTCATTAATTCATGAGAAGATTGAACATATACACTTATAATTATATTGTGGATTGCTTTGAGTGGGATATGCCCTGATTTTTTTCCATTTTAGGGTTTTCCCCATAAAAAATTATGGTATGTCCTACTGCTATTTTTCTTTTATCTGTATGTGTATTGAATTTTCATTCAACATAGATATTAAATTATCACTCTATCTTTTGGAATCTTCCAACACATAATAATGTTTATGATATAATTAATTATAAAAGGTTGCACAGCCGAGCAACCTCAATTCTAGATAAAATTAGATTTTGATTGGTCTCATCAACTGATTAGATTACATCGATAAAGCACGTACATAATCTACCTTCCATTGATTCTTATATAAAGGATTGTCCTCTATTCCCTGGAGTTCATTTCCTTCTGTCATTAGAATATATTTTAACGTTCATAGTATAGAAAATTTGGTAGGTTGATTGATAAATTCCATGGGAATGGGTTGCCAAAGCATTGAAGAATCAGAGTTATAAATTTGTTTCTTAGTCTTAAGTTCTTGAAATGATTAATTAGAGACAATACAAATGTAAATTACTAAACAAGTCAGACTAAATGTAGGTATAACTAACTCAACTTTCGAAGTTATAACTAATAAATCTCGGAATGATTAAGAACAAGTGTGACACAATAAATAAATTAAGGAATGGGGAACTAAAATTCAATCATGAAAAAATGGCTTGCAGAGTGAAGAATTTAACAAATTTGGCATTTATAGGATTTGATGCTACATCATTCATTTGCTATAAACTTCAAAATGCTAGTTGCATAACAATTTCAACTTGAATAAAATAAAACCTGAAAAATTTTTCTAACCTGATTTAATGGGATGATTTTTTTCTTCTACTTGACATTCTCGGATATCCTTTTCTCAAACTTATAATGTTGTACGTAAGCTCATTCAGAACATATGAGGATTGAGTTCTTAATAGTTTAGGTACAATTAAATAGCTCGTCATCATTCAGACAAATATATAAATATATCTATATGCATGTAAATACATGCAGTTGTGTAGATATGTAGATTTCTATGCATACATACATACATACATATATACATACATATATATATATATATATATATATACATATATATACATACATACATACGTACGTATACATATATATACATACATACATACATACATACTTATATATATACACATGTATACATACATATATATATATAGATATACATATATATACATATGTATACATACATATGTATACATATACATAGATATACATATGTATACATACATATACATATACATATGTATACATCTATATCTATACATATATATACATATGTATATATATACAGATGGATGGATATGTATGTATACAGATGTATGTATATGTATGTATCTAGATGTATGTATATGTATGTATCTAGATGTATGTATATGTATGTATGTAGATGTATGTATATGTATGTATGTAGATGTATGTATATGTATGTATGTATATCTATATAGATATATATATATATGTATATCTATATATATATGTATATCTATATATATATGTATGTATGTATATATATATATATATGTATATATCTATAGATATATATATATATATGTATATATACATACATATATATATAGATGTATATATACATACATATGTATGTATGTATACATACATGTGTATGTATGTATACATACACAAGTATACATACATGTGTGTATGTATGTATGTATACATACATATGTATGTATATCTATATATATATATATATATGTATG
>NW_018164645.1:1933932-1955410 GCF_001263595.1 Phalaenopsis equestris
ATATATATATATATATATATATATAGACACACACACATATATATGTACAGACATGCATACATATCTATGTGCATGTATGTATACATTGAATCCAATTTAATTGTAATGAGCATTATAATATCAAATTTATTTTGAGACGATAATAATATATGATTAATCAATGAAAAACTAAACTATGTTGATCATTTTTGAAGATTATGATTAAAGCACATGTTGATAAAATTTAAATTAGAATAATATACCAAACTGAAAATTTTTTCCTCGTTTAGATAATGCATACATGCAATGCTACAAGCAAAGGTATCATGCTCGCCTTCACTAATTTCATAGTATAAAAAAGATCTAATAATATTTTTCCCTTAAAGACCATGTTCCATAACAGCAACACAGACTCATGTCCTACATATGCTGTCATATTTTCTGACAACCTCTCTCCTTACTCACACCATGCTAGAAAGTACACCCTCAGCAAAATGAAAAGTTTCAGGAGTCCAACAAAGAGAGGAAGAATAAGAGGGTGAGGAAGCTTGAGAGGGACAGGAAGGCTCATTTGATGATTCCCCAGGGCTGCAAGGCTTTCTTACCATCAAAGGCACAATATCTTCCAGCAGACCTTGCGAACAATGTTCCTTATTATTATTATTATTATCATATAGAGCTTCTTCTTGCATGATTTCATCTCTCATGGCTGAATTTTGGAACTTCTGAACGTCCAAAAAGGTATTTTGTTGACTATCTCCAGTTATCAGTGGCAGCTGCAGAACAGTTGATTGCATTGGTTGGTCTTGATTGAGGATATGATGAGGTTGCCAAGCTAAAGAGTTAGTCTTGGGTTTCTTTGTTACAGACAAGTCATGGGGTTGGGAGTGGAATAAGTGGGAGTAGGTATAGTGAAGGTGGAGGCCTTCATATGTAATTATGAGCATGTTTGGATCTTCAGTTGATCTCTCCACTTGCCTTTTTGCGTTGCACTTGGGATTGGTGCACCTGTAGTAACTCCTGTTTTTTATAAAAGGAAAAGCTAATTAAGTTCAATGAATAGGGCTTTGTCATTTTCCTTTCATATTTTAGCATATATATATATTTATATTAAATGGAAGAAAATTCGTGAATTGCTATTTTTCTATTTAATTAGATGAACCTTTTTGTAATATAATATTAAAACACATACTTTTTATCATTGTGATTACTTTTGTCTCTATTTTTATATCCACTACTAACTAATACTTAAATAATAACTAATACATAAATAAAGAATGTTTGGAAGTGTCATGCATATTATAATAATAGTTAAATGTTCAACTAATATACTATGAGTAACTATTAAAAAATAAGTGGTATGTTAGTATATGTGAATATATGTTTTTGTTGCTATATCATTTTGTGCACAGCTCTAATGCTAGGTTTAATGGCGATCCTTATGTTATTTATTGGATATAAATGGTTTAATTCACGTTTTAGGCAAAATTAATGAAAATTGAGACGCTGTATATCTTTTTTAGCTTTAGTTCTTTAATTTTTATTTTCTTATCGAAATAAAAATTAAGCTCTTTTTGTCGGTGAATGTTAGCTGCAGCAAGAAATTGTAGTGCTCATAATGGTCTTAAGAGTAATAGCTTTGTGCTCTTTTCTAACTGCTTTTTCAGCCTACAGCGAATGAACAGATGGTGCATCTCTTTCTAACTTAAATGCTATTAATTAATTCTGTAATCTTAAATAAGTGTGAAAAATTAGAGTTTTTGCATTGCTGACTCACTGTCATTCCTATAGCTTTCTCTTTTGCTTCATCTTTAAGTTGTACATACTCATGATCATATTAATCTGATCAGAAATTAAGGGGTTGATACACAAAATCATATTTTTATTTAAAAAAAAAATTATTTTATATTTCAAATTCATGAACTTTAGATCATAATAGAGTCAATTCAACTACTACTTCATTGTGTTAAAAAAAAAAAAACAAATACTACTATTTTAACCGTTTAGTATTTTTACGGACTTAAAGTGTAGATTAAATCTTAAGGAAATAGCAAAAAACCTATCCGAAAAAAAAAAAAAAAAAAAAGATTTAAAATTGCTACCACAATCTAACCCAAAATTTCATCTTTTTTAGCACAAAAGATTAAATACCTTGGATTTGGGCTATTTTTGATAGATTTCTGACCATACTTTCTCCACTTGTAGCCATCGTCTGCAACTCCAATACCACAAGTCTTAATTCTGAGAGTATACTTACCCTCCATCTTTGCACTCAGCCCCTTCTCAGGCAACGCAATCCTGCAGTACAAATTGATTAAATAAGTTTGGGCAAACCAGACCAGCACAAACACTGTACAAAATTAATGACTGAAATGGCATCATACATTGGTGATCTGTAACTGCTGTAACCTTCCAACTGTGATCCATTGCTGCAACTCGTTGGCATTTTGATTTTTGTAGGGCCGACCATCGGCTTGGTTATGAGCTCATCTGGTGTGTTCTGTTCTTGCTCGGTCGATTTCCATGGCGGCAAGAATGGTGAAACGGAGGAGCCGTAGAGAATTAGATCCTGCATGATGAGCTCCTCTCTTATGATCTCATTATATCCACCATTGCTCCTATCAACAGAATTCAGCTCTTCAGATTCATTCGATGTCTCCATCCAAACTGTAGAGATCCAAGATGAAGATGAGTTAATCGTGTGGAACTATAAGGACAATAATGGTGATGTCTTTGGCTGACCAATTGCTTGTATTGCCTTCAAGCGCCTTGCAGCCTTCAGGCCTTTAATAGAGAATCAAATGTTAAAATAAATAATTTTACATTACAAAACTGCCCTCGACTCAGTAAAATCTTTGTATTGCCGCATTATAATATATGTAATTATATGAAATAATAAGGATAAGAGAAATTTGAGTTGATAAATAGACCTTATTGGGTTAGTTTTCAAAGGAATGGAGTCATTCAACAACTTAACGGAATAATATTGTCTTATGTGAATCGATCGACTCCACCAAATCAATCACGGCCGTTGGCTTCCATCAAAACGAGTGAAAAACTTTTGATTAAATTTTCTTATAACTATATCTTAAAGCATTTAAATTATGTCCTATCGGTCAAATCATGCAACCACAACACTTGTGAAAACGATACGTCATGTAAGTAAGTTTGAAGGGCATTAGGTAAAAAGCATGCAGAGATTAGATTTACTACGTAGACGTTGACTTGTGGCTATCATATTTTAATTTTAAGAAGAAAACAAAAAAAGGAATTGAATGGGAAGTGGGGACAGGGGGTTGACTCTCAGAAGCTAGACGGGTCAGCGGCATGATACGCATGCCACGTCAGGCCAATTGAAAGGATAGGCGATGGGAGAGAAGCTCTCAAAGTCAACGCCCATGGACGGGGCCTCTAGCTCGACCACGTAGTTCGGCCGGGCCGACTTAGATTTTGTCACCAAGTGCTCCGAGCGTCACGTGAAATAGTTGGAATTGATTGTCCTTTTCTGCGATAAGGTAACTAATCTTCATCTCAGATTCTATTCTTTTTTTCCTTTTACGCTCCTTAGTTGTATTAAAGGACAGTAATAAAGTAAAAAATTGCATTTTATTTAAGCTTTGACTGAAAAAACTTTATATACAATCATATGCATCGATGAGATAAGTTGCAGAAGTAGTGGGAGTGGTAATGCCCATCCAAATATTTTAAATTTATGTTTGTAATTACTTTCTATTTTCTATTTTTAAAATAAAAAATAAAAAAATAATATATAAAAATATTATTTTCTGTTTTTGAAGGTGACCAAGCCTACTAGCCATATTAGTGATAAATGTGACCCATGATGAACTCGCCTGGCTCGAAATGAACTCACCATATCGAACAAACTCTAATTGCCCAAGCCGAAGAACAACTCGTCGTATATGACAAGCCTTGTCAACAAGGTTTACAAGTCGGAATCTATAATTAGGTTAGACTCCTATATAATTTCAAAACTAGTAATTAACAGGCTTTGTTAAGTATATTTTTAATTAATGCAACTCAATTGTGATTTTTCTTATAATGTTCAAACTATAATTAAAACTTATAAATAAATGGTGCACATGAAAGGAAATGGGCTACTTACATTGTAGTGAAATAGAAAGATACTTGGTCTAAAATCTTTTCTCTTATAATAACACATTGAAAAAAAATGTGGAGGATTGAAGGCAGCAACTTTATCTGAAATCACCCTAAGCATTTCATGCAATACATAAATGCGGCATGTATCGCAACTACGTGGCCGAAACTGGAAGACATAGTTAAACATGAACGCTTAGCCAGCTCCCTCCTCTTTTTTTGCTTATATATCAAATGATTTCTGAACTCTCTTAAAATGACATTGGATATCAAATACATGATTTTTTTTTTTGGCTTTTCATTGTAATTTTGCTTGGGTTAGTTCCGTAAACAGTCAAAGTTTGCATATTACACCGACAGTTTTCCCCAATAATAAGTAGGGGAAGGCAAAACCCAGGCTACCTCACTGTAGCTTAAAGATTAAACTGAAAGAAAAAAGAATCAATTCATCAGCAAACTCAAATGTTCAAACTTAGCCAATAAAACGCATACAATTTAGCACTAAAACAGCAGAGTAATAGAGCCACAATACATATTCTTAAACAAAATACTAATCATAAGCTATACTTGATCTGGTGCTGCTTAAGACCAGATTCACCTTTCTCATAATAGTCCTGAATACTGAAAGTCTGAGTAGAGAACTGCACCGAAGCAGCATAAGCAGCTGCACCTCTCCAGGCATCCAAAACTGGATTCAAAGACCTCACAACCTTAAGAGGCGAAAGATAAGGCCGGATCTTCCGAATCCCTGCTTCCAATCGAGACTCAAGACCGGGGAAGAGCGAGCTGCCGCCAAGTACAACAATGGAACTGCACATTCTGTTCTTGAGCTCTTCGTCCTTTGAGGAGAGCCTCCTGAGAGAAACGCCGGTCATCTCATCAAGGCCGGCTTGATCTACTCCAACCATGCTGGGTTGAAATAGTATTTCGGGACAACGAAAGCGCTCGACGCCAAGGTTGATCTTGAAATCCTCAGCAGTTAGCGGCCGGAGCCGGGGAAGCTCGAGTGTTGCCAAGTCTGATTTTGCAATAAATTCTGGGTCAATTTCCTGCTCATAATGGAAGGATTGAAATACTAGATCAGTCTGACAGAAACTAATATGGGCAAAGGAAGGACCGATGACGTGCAGAAATTTTCTCAACAACCATCCAAGTAGAACAGAAATTTCGTACCAGGCTACTAAGTAGAAAAACATCATCTGTAAAATGCTAATTGATGGTATTTGGGTCTAATCACATCAATGAAGTCATTTGTTAAGCTTAAGGCACAGTTTGGTATCATTTTTTGTTACTATTTTTAAAACATGGTTAAAAAGAGAACAAAATAAGTTTTTCACTCAATTAAAAACACCATTTTTAATATTTTAAAAAAATAATCCCAGCTATCATTCGTTCTAAGAGGAGGCTGGGACAATAAATACTCAATCTTGTAGAATTTCTATAATGAGTTTCTAGTTCCTTGCTGGCTGAAATGCTTCGCATCTGGCGATTCCTCGGTATACCCCGGTTTCACTTGTTTTCAGAACAGCCGACAATGAAAAGAGAGCAAATTTTAGGAGCTACAGTGACTAGTTTGAGCGACAACATCATATTTGTTTTTCTTTTTTAATTTTGAAAAAGAATAAATGTGATAATAGCATGGTCAATAACCAGCAGTTACAGCATAAAACACGAAATAATGTAAATTTTTGCACAAAACTAACCTGGAGCCTGTTGGTTACACGAGCTAGTTCTGTCTCATCCTCCTCAAGACTGTCATCATCATCATCATTATCCCTGCTCATCAGTTTGTAAAGCTGCCAATCTTCATCTCTAGCTCCAAAAGTGTCCTCACCCTTTCCTCGATCAAATGCTGCAGTTGTCAAGAGTCGCATTCTCTCTTTCTGTGCAGAATTCAAGCGCTCACCCCGGCCAACACCACCTGATGAATTACCGTTTCCATTTGCCTTCAGACGTTTCCGTTGTTCAACTCTCTCACAGAGCTCTCTATATTTTACACGTGTTTGTTCAAGATAGAGTTCTGGATTCTCTCTGAAATGTAAAAGATCAGATATTGGAAATTAAGTATGATAAAAAAGTTGTTTGCAAAAATTAGAAGGAAGCTCTGGCATCCAAATGAAATACATAATCATGTTAACATCAATAAAAAGAATCATAAAAGCCTCACATCCATATGGAAAGTACTGAATGATGAGTAGAAGCAGATTGATGAAATAGATAAATATGCAGAAGATGGGAGTTTCATTCCGCAAAAACTAATCTTTTACTTTTCATATAACTTGGTCACAAAAACACGCGCGCGTGCACACACATATGGCACGTCTTTAAGTTCTCAGAAATAAGCAAAATGGGGAGAATGATCTCATCTTACAGGCGTTTTTCTTCATCTTGTTGATTTTGTTTCTCACGAAGCAATTCTTCATTAAATTTTTTCTGCTTGGCACGCAACCTGCCCTCAGATGTGGTCTTCAGAAATATCTGTTTTTTCTTTTCTTTTAGCTGCAGAAAGAAAAAATGTCACGCAAAGTAGACATACGATATACTAATTTCCAAATATAAAAAAAAGGACCAAGAAATCTCTAGGATCGAACAATAGTTATTCAGCATACAAGAATGGTATACAAAAATGGCACCATAAACTTCACACAGAATATAATTTTTAAAGGAAAATAAAAAAAATGCATGGGTGTACACTCCATATACCTGCTCAGGGGTTAACATGTTGTCAGGAATACTGATTAGAGGATATTTCTCAGACAATGAAGCATCTGCCTTCTCCTCAATCTCACTTGGCTCACCCCTAGCTTTCCGAAGGGATTGTGTTACCCTATTTACAGCAGATTCAATTTCTTGTTTGGAACTGAAAACAGTGGCAGACAGAACAGAATACATCTCTTCTTCCTCCACCTCTTCAAGCTGTTGCATTAAATCTTCCAGCCCATGCAATTCATGTTCAAGCTCAAATATTCTAGTAGACTTCTTTGCAGCAGCTATATCTCGCAGTCTTTGACCTTGTTTTTCCTTCAAAGCTGCCTTTCTCGCAAGTTCTTCTTCTGATGGAGCATCCTCCTGAGAAGGGGGAATCCATGGAAGCTGCCAACACCTCGTTTTCTCTTCAGCTTCTTTTGTCCCTTTCTGCAGTGAGAGCAATAACGTCATCATTAGAGAAAAAAAGACCAGCATAGATACAGATTTTGGAGATTTAAGGGAGTTTTCTGATGTCAACCATTTTCTAACCCAACAAGGGTAGCATGTTGTTACTTTATGTGACACTTAAACACTTCATTAAAAACTGCCAACACATGAATATTTATTTAGGCAAGTGGAATAGCATTAAGCGTCATAATAATAATAATTAAAAATTAGTAAATAGTTAAGTTATAAGGATTTCATAGAGCTCTAATATCACATCCAATCCTAAAGCATATCAATATAAAGAAGGCAGTTTGTCCCACAAGAGCCATAAGAAAGGAGCAAACAAAAGATCGACTTAATAAAAAATAATAAACAATAGGATAACTGGTGAGTTGAATTGATAGATAAGGAGAAACTTTCATAAAGCCAAGAGCAATTGTTGGGATAAAGATAATTAAGATTATGATGGCGACAATTGAAGAAATTTTAAGTAGAAAATTCCAACCAAGAAAGACAAACATGAGTCACAAAAGGGTGTAAATCACATTTATATAACCCTATGTACTCACCTGCCTTTGCTAGAAGTTCTCCAACAACTCCAGGGTCTTTAATGAACAGAAAGAAAATAACATCACACATATCCTTGACATTCAAATCACAGTTTCAAATTTCAATCGCCATTTTCTAATGTTATTTGCAGCCAAAGCAGCAATTTTGGAGAAATAACTAAGAAGTGATTTAAATGCACTCAACTTCTGCATTGAAAATGTATAAATCTCAATCACAGATAGAGAACCTTTGAAATCAAAATCATCCGATCGCCCTAAGAACCCAAGTTTCTAGCTTCATAAACATTCTAAATTAGTTGTCCAAACTTTTGAAGAATGTTTAAAAACATAAAAAAGGCTTTGAATCCCTATAATTTTTATTTTATATTTGTCATATAATGTGCACATCTCACTCACAAGGGAAGCCTTTAAAAGCCTAAAATTTGTGTTCATCGCTCAATGAACACGTTGGCTTGGCTGTTGGCTGTAATAAAGTAAATTTCATAACCATGACACAGTTCAGCATCGGTTAAAATTGATCATATTTGTTGCAGCTTTGCAGCAAAAAGTATAACATATGAAAAATCCACTATAAAAAAGCTTTTCCCATCTTTCTTGGTGTGCTCCACATAGATCCTCAAAATTTTATAAAAGAAAAGAACAAAGCAGAGAAATTCCTGAACTGCATACAGATAGCAAATTTCTTCACTATTAATAGAACTAGAAAAAACATTTAGGCAATATGGACATTATTGATTAAAATTATAAATGATGAAAACACCTGAAATAATTGCAATTCCGCAGCATAATCATAAGCAACATAGCAGTGCTCCAGCTTCAGCTCCTCAGCCTTTTCCCATGTTATGCTTGACCTTTTTAAGCGGAACTTAGAAATTAATATTTACCTCAACTTTGATGACGATATAATGCACGGGGTCAGGAAAATATATACATGTGATAGGGATAACTCAAGGAAAGAATTTGCTTCAAATAATCGGTAATATGATATCCACCAACATTTGTCCGACAGCAAGCCTCCGAAACAGGCTCCCCTCCTACAAACTGAAAATAACCATAATGAGCAAAGACTAACGAAATAAAAAAAAAAGAAAAAACGACTGATACATTGGTTGCTTTAAGAAAAATATTGATCAGTACTTGATGTTCAAAGTGGGTGAGAAATACAAACATAAAAGAAAACGAGAAAAAATCTTTTCATGCGAGGGTAAAGAAAATAATGGGTATTGTTTTATGCAAGAAATCAGCAATGTTTGTGTTACTTATGAGAAACATTATATCTCTAAGAAACTTCCTTTTTTTCCTTCTTGCAGCTCAATAAGAGTATAAAAGCCCGCAAAAAGACATGCTACTTTTTGCTTGCTCATGCATACTGGAAGAAGGGAGAAAAAGGTCGTAATACAAACAATGATGAAAACAATGGTGGATCAAAAGAGTGGGGGTGGAGAACAAGAAGAGAAATATCATAATTTCAATCATCTCAAATGATTAAAGAGGTTTAACGATTACACTGATATATGCAAAATCACTCAAACCTCAAAGAAAAATAGGAGTAATTCGAAAATATCCAAAACCAAGTAGAATCCTAAAAAGATTTACAAAAAATGAACTATATAAGATGATCAATACGTATCATTGCAGACGTCAAGAATGCTTCTCCCTAATTGGTGAAAGCCTCCATTGTATTCCTGAACAAGTGGTGAAAGAAACATTGATGCAGAGCTCCAAGTCTACTTTCAAAGGAACAAGCACAAGTCGGCGTTGCATGGTAGTTGTTTTATTTTTAAGTGACTAACAAGATTGACCGACACATATACTTGTTCAGCTGTTTTCACATAAAGCAAAGATGGTTGCCAAATCATAAAAGAGCCATATTCTGCTAGCAGTGTTTCCTCTCTATGAATGTGTTGATGTCAAAAAGAGTGGAGAAAATAGTGGAAAAAATAGCAACAAACTTGCAAGTTTCACTTGGATCTATGCAAGAACCATACAAAACTGTCCATAAATCCTAGGAAGAGACGAATCACTTTTCACACCAAAAAATCCATTCGACAATCCCAAGTGCAAAATGTAGCAAGGCAAGTGCTTCCAACAACAAAGCACAACACACCAAGTGTCACTGATATTTAGGGTTTGACCAAATTACTTCATATTGCTCCAATATAGTTATTTCACTCATTGAAGAAGAGCAACAAATACACACACACACACACACACACACACACACACACATAAGAAGTAGAAGCTCCAAAGCTAAAAGGAAAACACTTAATGAAGGCAGACAAAGACTGGATACTTACTATCGGATGACTGGTAAGAGTCGCTATTGAAAAAGCCTTTGAGCGGCTATGCCACAGCATATTCATGTACAATGCACCAGTCAAGGGAAGTGTACAATATGAGCATTAATGAAAGAAGATATGAAAACATTGTTACAACTAAGATGGTGAACAAATTGAATTTTCTCACATAGGATTACTCTAGGTCTTACTAGCTATCATGGATGCAGAGTGAAACGAAACTGATGTGGCAAAACAATATTTAGTGCAGTTTTTTTGTGATAAAAACTTCAAGTGGAAGTTTGATAGGCTGCTATCCCAATGGGCACATGCCATTGACTGTTAGGATGAAAATAGCAATACAGAAAGCACACTATCTATGATTGTTATAGGAACACAAGTTGGAGCGTGATGGTGAGTAAGAAGTGCTTATGCCATTGTGGGGAAGCTAAAGGAGACAAAACGACGCGTTGGCATCGAAATCATGTCTATAAGAGCTATGTAAGACTTAAGAGTTTATAGATACCATGATAATTCAAACAAAAATCTAGAAGAGGATCGGGAGTCATAAGAGGCTCTATCCTTGCTGCACTAAAATCAAGATGCATTTCCTATCAAGAGTAGACATATAAAGTGGGCAAATTTTTTTATCCATCTAATATAGCCTTAAACAAAATTACGGTATCCAAACTAGAAATGTTTATAACCATTTGATAAAATCATCTGGGATCAATCCCTCCTTCCGTTTTTTATCCTTTCTATGCCTGCATGGAAATTGCCACGCACGCCAGACCGGCTCGGTCCAAATGGGAGAAGGACTGACCATTCCTTCCATGTGCATGGTTCCCTCTAATTTGGAGCGGGCCCACTTCTCTTTAATCCAGAACTACCATTTGTTATTTGTTGTGTTTTAGGTCAGTTTCTGCTTTGGTTTTTTTGTTGTCGGCGTCTTTTCCTTTGTTTGGGTTGAATCCAAGGACAGGTGGCGCTCTGACCATATTTTGCTCCAAATTGGTGATTATCTCCTCATATTTCCTTCCATGTTCCCCTCGCCTGCTTGTTGCTGCCCTCCTTGCACCTCTCCATGATGTTGTCTCATCCTCCTTGCACCTTCCTTACTGTTGCCGCTCCTGCCTACACCTCCTTGGTGTTGTCGCACTTCCTACACCCTCGCTGCTTACTGCCGCCACCTCCTACACCATCCTTAGCCTGTTGCTGCCCTTCCCGAGCCCACTCACCACAACTCAGTCAGCTGTCCCGATGTCGGATAACCTTCCAACCCCTACTTCACCAGCCACCACCACTTTCCCACCTCACCCTAGCGGGGTATTTGTGCTTGTGCCGCGTTTTTTTTCTAATTTAAGGTCATTGATTGTAATCTCTTTTGCTTTACGTAATAAAATTTGCTTTCCCAATCGAGTTTTGGGTTAATTCTGATATCATTTGATATCAGAACTAGTCTAGCTCTAGTCCTATCCTAGGATTTCTAGCATTCTCAATAACTCAACCCCCACACCTAAGAAACACCCCTAAATCAACTTTTATGTTTTTTATTATTTTCAATCAGTTCTCTTCTTTAATCAAAAATAATCTATCGATCCTTTCATTAAATTTTACTATTGGCAAGTAGAAATTCCAATAAATTTAGAAAATTCAGCAGTAGGCTTTTAATTAAGAAGGTCGAGACAAGACAACAATACCCTTTGAAATTCAAAAGCTACATTCCAAAGATGACGATCTTAAACTATTTCATTAGACTACTTTTTTAAAACCAAAAAACTCCATAAATCAAGTTCTGTGTTATCACATTTTCCTTATTTACTTTTCTTCTATGTTGAGCAATGATCCATTGTATTCCTTAAATTACAAATTGTTGGAATTCTATAAAGTTTTGTTTCAAGCACCACCTTTAGAATTGCCAACAAAGTTCACAAGTCCATCACCGGCCCTTTGGCTGGAACCTTGGAAGAACAACAAGGGCAACCAGTTCTGATTGTCAGGTGGCAAATATAAAATGTATCGCACAAAAATCCCTTGAGCGAAGGTAAGGATCTGTTTAGGCAGCTACATCTTATCCAGTTTCTGCTGATAAACAACTTATCTTGATAATCTGCTGATGAGCAGCTGATTCGGATAAGCTGTCTGACTGTTTGATTTGTGCGTTTGGAAAATAGCTGATTCTGAAGAAATGATCATTCTACCCCTGTTTTAGATAAGTTGTTTAGCTGTTTAGTTTGTGCGTTTTGTAAACAACTTATTTATAGTTGTTTTTGGAAAAATGATCATTTCGACCACACGCAGTCGAGCTGTTTGCAACAACAATATAATGAGAAAATATTTAATATAATAAAATCCAAAAAAAAAACACTACATAGCGGATCAAAAGTCATTTTTTTTGCTTTGCTTTTGCAGCATTCTTGTTTTTAATTGATTTATCGTTTGTCAGCAGGAATTATAGGAGAAGAGGAAGTAGCGTGCCAATTTTGCCTACGAGAGGAAGAAGCAATTGGCAGGTGAGAAGACTGCAGATGAGAAACTTGGTTATGAAATTCAAATCCTTACGCCACTCAAATACTAAAATATGTTATTAACACATAAACTTTTACTACTTAAATTTATGTCACCCAAAGATTTCATACCACATAAAAAATACCACATTTATAAATACACTATAAATGACCAAGCCTCTCAAACATGCATAATCGTAAATGAAGCAAATTACAGCAATTGATAAAGCATATTTTATAAATCCACATAACAGTCATATAAGAATTCTATATAATTGCATTTCTTGGAGCAACCCAATTTTTATGTATTAACGTATCTAACACCTAAAATTTGATTTTTACATCTATACCAGTCAGATGTTTTCATGCATAAGAAGTATATAAGTAAATATCAAATTTTAAGTATTGGAAATGTAAACATACAAGAATTGTGTGCTATGTATGTAAGACTTTTAAAAATAGAAGGGTATTCACATACATACCACCCAATTCCTATCTTTTTAGATATCTAACATCAAAATTCCACATTTTACATTTATACCGTCCAAATCTTCTACCTTGTTTTTACATATCTAACATCAAAATTCTTAATTGTTATGCATTTTTTCATCACTTCATTTTCTATATATATATATATATATCGCAAAGAATGAGTTATAGTAATTGAGAGTACAGACGCATAACTGCTCGTTAGCAAAATATAATAAAAAAAGATTGCAGCAAAATCTTGCAAATAAATTATAAGAGGTGATTTTAATAGTAGGAGCAGCACAAAGCAAGGAGAACGGGACATATAGGAAACATAGCAAACAAATGTCTGCCATTGTTTGGATGCATTGTTGCTGCCTTCAACAAGACCTTATAGCGACATGAAATTCAAAATTTTGCAAAAAATAAGAAGAAATCTTCCTAAAATGCAGGGTAGAAATTGAACCATCGTCAAATTCAATTAATCTTAATTTAAGGGTAAATTCACAGAACATTCAACAACTGTCAAAAAAAAGGAAACAAAAACTGACTTTGAACTTCGTCAAAATCCAACATAAATTGTTTTACTTGTTTATAATTTCCTTTCTTCCAAAGATATGTATATTCATACAAGAAAATAAAGTTTAAGAACCCACAAAAAACAATGTCATGATCGAGCAATTTCGTCAGCTATCTGGTCTCGCAAGGCGGCCATTTCCCTTGCACCTTCTCCTTCGCGACTGTAAGCATGTTCTGAGTCTTCATGTGGTATGAGATGACCGACATGAAATTCTGATGCATGTCTTCTTCTATAGATGCAAAGTCCACGTCAGAGCGAGAGTGGTGGCGGTGGATGTAGTAGGGGAAGTCGGATGTAGTTGTGCAGAGTCATGGTTGCCACAACTATTTGTACTTGCTTCGGAAATGGGTAGGTTGGCATGTCACGTAATATCACCCACTTCTTCTTCCGTTCTTTCATACCCCAAATGACCTCTCAATGACATCGCGTAAAGAGGAGTGTCATTTGTTAAACATTTCTTTTCTACCACGTGCAATCCCGCTACCACGTGCAATCCCGCTTGACCACGTGCAATCCCGCTTGACCTCTCGAAGTCGGGAATGTGGTATTTCGTGTCAACATAAGGCTTTAAATAACCCATTTGTAAGGGATATTCGGAGTCAACCAAATAATATTTACCTGTATGAAATACGTAATTTAGAAACGACTCATAAATGTCTAATATATTTGCTATAATTACGTAAAAACACGACTATCGTGTGCGTTGTCTTCCCATTTGACCATCACAAATGTGAAACACATGTTGAAATCACAAGCAGCCATCACAATCTATGTGGGAGAACCACATCGTCCAATGTAGGCCACCTTGTCGGTGTCAGATACAGGCGCATCAACGTGGGTTCCATCAATAGCTCCTATGTAGTCCTAAATGTAAGAATGTTTAATCTTTTAATGATTGAGAGGTAAATAATTATATATAGTAATGACACGTTTAAGATATACATTGAAGAACGACATGTAGCGATGGTGATTCACAATTTGTATCGGGATGGACTGGAATGTGGGATCCTCGGGCTTAATTATCTTAGAGGCTAAACTTACTAAAACATTCAGGCCAGTGGAGAAATATCTGTTGATAGTCTTTAATGAATGTTGAAATCGTTCCATGACTCCTCTAATAGACTCATTCTGAGATAATATATAGAATGTTATTGCTAGCACTTCTCTTGATATCATTCTGGTCGAGCCATTCAAAATCATGTTGGTGTTGTAGTTCGTAGAGCAGATCGATGAAAATCTCTTTCGTCATACGGAACATGTTTGTGAAACGTGTCGGATGCCCTATTAGAAACTCACCGACCCATTTATCACCAACATATCTCAATGTCGTACATGGAGTTCAGTCGATGTATGTGAGGTAGTAGTCATATAACAAAGTAAGAATAAACATAATCTTTCCAACATAGTGCAATTGTTCTGGATTCATCCTACGAAAATTTGTTCAAAGGGAATAGCTATAACCTTCAACCATATAAAGACATCCATAAAACATATAACCACAAATAACCACAAAAGACCACAAAAGAAATGAGAACTACAATGTTAACTATAGAAGAAAAAAAGTGCTAGAAAAAAAAAAAATAGTGCTAGAAAAAAAAAATAGTGCTAGAAAAAAAAATAACAATCCCCATTACAACAGTACAAATAGTTTTGAGAAAACAAAACGAGAAGCTAGGGTGGAACGTAAGAAGGAAAGTTTCAAAACAAATCAGTTTTTCAAGAAGTAAAACAAGAAATCAAAACAGTTTTCCAAAACAGTACAAACAGTTTCAAAACAATCAGTTTTCCAAGAAGGAACGTTAAAAATCGACTTGGTATTCTGCTTCTAACTTCACAAAAAATTCTCTACGAACTGGATCTTGTAGTAACTTAACACAATTGAGATATAATTTCATGTCCGCCTTAACCTCAGCATGTTTATTTAGAATTCCAAGGCGCCCCTCAATAGATATATCTTGTGATGCAACAAGCTTAACAATGCAAGATTCTGCAAGTTTTTCAATTGTACTCCTGATGAATGCGGCTCCTTTCTTCTTTTTGTCCACCCTAGGCCGTTTTGGAACGGATGAGGATTCCACTGACTTATGGATTTCGCAGGGCACTTCTCCTGAGCCACTTACATTATCAGTTCCAAGAACAGCAGCTGCGCCAATGAAGTTAGGTTCAGATGGGGTGAAAGCATGAGCTCTCGTTGCAACAACCCCACTGAACATACCATCCAGCTTCTCTTCCATTACTGGATCAATTTCATTCATTTTGAATTTCTTAGATGCTGGCACGACCTGCACGACATAGAAAATTGAATTAGTTAAATCAGTTTAATATATCCAAAATTGAAATAAGGAAACGGCATAAGGTAAGACTTTACCTCTAGTTTCTCAGCCCACCAATCCTCATGAGCATCTATAGTTCGTTTCACTAGATCCCAGCCCAAACCTGTAGTTCCCCTTTTAAGTTTTTTACAAATTTTTCAATCTTTCTTTAATTGATCTCACTTGTTCTTAAATTTCATTCTATCATAGTCTCTTCCTGTCAGTTCATTGAATTTGAAAATAAGATTCTGTCAACCTTCTTTGTTAAAAACTATTGTAGGTCTAATTCCTAACTCCTCCTTAAAACAAAAATCACAGAAAATATTTGTTGCTTCCCTGTCCCACATGGCAGATCATCCAACTTCTTTGTTCTTATTCATTGCAGTACTTATTAGTGAAAGGTTAAATAAGGAAAGAATGCATTTAATAACAATTTCACATAAAAAATCCAATAATACTACAACAATTTAACATAAAAAATCCAATAACTTGAGCATAAAAAACCAAAAATCCAATAAAGCCTTAAACATTCAAGAAGACCTTAATATTAGAAAAATATTTGGAAAGAATTTGTGATATGAACTATTTCACAATGAGTTAATACTATCGCTATAAGAAAATATGTTAAGTTTCCTAACTACCATTGTAAGGGTGTCATTGAAGTGTTAGATATATAAACAAAAATGAAAACTTTAAGTATAAAAATTTAGCATATGAATATAAATGGTTATAAAAATTGGCACATACATACAAACACATAAAAAATAAATTTTGAAAAATCTGCATATATATATTTAAATTTAGGTGTCATGCATGTAAGTGCTTAAGGATGACCAAGGAAATAAAGCTCATCAACCTTACAAAGTGCATAAACACAAGGTTTCAAACCAAATCAATGACTCCCAAAGTTCCCAGTGATGTAAAGCACATCGCATGAAAATCTCAAATCAGCAAACTATAAATTTTCGAACAGAAATCATACAGACCAACTATTATTAAGAAATATGAAACACATTTCTCATCAAAAGCATGTCCCAATGCTGCAAAACAAGCTAAATATCGTACCGCATAAATAAATGCCGAAAGAAGTGGGAAACGGCAACAGAACAGAGAAGCAGGTATGGCAATGTCGCGGGATGGAGAACAGTGGCGAACAGTGGCGAACAGTGGCGAGAGGATGTCGCGGGATGGCGAATAGTGGCGAGAGTGGCGATCAGAGGCAATGTCGCGGGATGGCGAACAGTGGCAAGAGTCGCGATCAGGATGGCGAACAGAAGCAGGGATCGCGATAGGGATGGCGAACAGAACTTTGGGATCGCAATCTAGGGCAGAGCGAGGGAGGAGAAGATGAGAAAACGAATAAAGGAGTGAAAAAGATAGAAGATGATAGAGATTTTTTACCTCTCGGCCGATTGGGAAGTGCGGAGGAGGGAGGAGCGGAATCGTTGCTGAGAGGGATAGGCGGGTAAAAGATTAGCGACGATGGCGTTTCGAATGCTGATCGCGGGGTTATACCTGCGATCGCGTATCCCCTAAATTAGAGACGTCGTTTTCTGATAATCACTGCAAACGTGCAAAACAAACTATAAGCTGCCCCAAACGGACTCTAAGGCTCTTGTGGTGTTCATTTTTCTTAGGGTTCTTTATAATCCTTAACCCAATTTTTTTGGCTGAGAGGGAATTACTAATAATTGCATTGTAAATCTTAGCATCAAGGACCTACGGAGAGACCTTCTCTTTGTTGGCACTTAGAAGTATAAATCGCATGGTGCTCTTCCCCTCAAAGATAATCATATGCTTGATGATCACTATAATTCTTACAATACTTCACCCATGAATATTAGCACCATGTGGATGACATCATAGCCAATAAAGTGAAAATCATGGCACTTTCATTCGATGGTAAACTTGAAAAGAATTACTCTAACAAAATGTTGGGCATGAAGGAGTATTTTGAGGGGCCATAAATGCCCAACAATGAATGGGTTCAAATTGTGAAAATGAAGCTCTTTAGGACAAGTACAACACTTATAACCATACCTACCTGTCCAAAAATAGCAGCAACAAGAACATGTCAGTGCAAGATCTTGCCCCTAATTGGCTTCAAAACATGAGTAACATTTCCCAAGGCATTGGCAGAAGTCAAACATTTAGTGCAGCTAATTTGACTATCCAAAATTCTTAGAAATGTCATAAACAACTTTCTACCATAAACCTTAAATCTATGGTACCATCAGTTTTTCTGCCTCAACTTTAGCTACATATTTACCATGAACTACAATCTGAAGAATATTGGAGCATTATACTTATATTAGAGACAAAAGAGACATACTTCAATAAGTGGAGAATCAATCCTTATCTAATAAATCATGGTTTCTGTACTCAAATGTGTTGGTTGAGCAACAGTGACAATGTTTGCCAGCATTAAATTTTTATAACTTGAGGAGGGCTATGTGAAAACAGGTTTCAGTTATAGAAAGAAGAATACAATTTTACGCATCCTCATTACTTTATTTTGGATGTGAATATGAGTTGAATTTGAATTTGAATAAAGAGTTAAGCCACATAACAGAGTTACAATCACCAAGAAATAAAAGAAGTCTCAATTTATCAAAATGTGGTTATAGTCAACTTTGGCCATATAGTGCTTATGTCAGTAGAATGGTGATTAGATAATACCATATACCAGGGGCTAGATCATCGCTATGGCTCAGGATAGTCGAAATCTGGTTGATTTCGCATACAATCAGGGGTTGTTTGATTCTTAACACACATGTTTGTCCTATTATACAATGTTTATTTCTTCTATTGTCCTAGTTTTATGTTAATTCAAAATCACCCTTTACATAAACGAAAATTTTCTTCCCAGTTAATATGAATTCCTTGATTCCCAAATGGGAAACTTGAAGGGACTACAAAGATCTAATAGCCAATTCGATTCTATTCCTTCCCATTCCATAAACTCGTCATTTCTTTTATTCATCTTTCCAATACTCTCTTTGAATTGAACTGAATTGGGAAGTGTGAAACCAATACTGTCCACTATAAACTATGATCAAGGTATAGCACCTACACAAAGAATCATGAATGTTAAAAAAAAAAACAAAAAAAAAACCATCTCTCTAGCAGAGTCTATGCTTAAACTTCAAACACTAGATTATCAGTTTAGAACAGCTTTCAATCTATAGAATTTTGGCGTCTTCCTTTACATTTAAAATAGATTATAAGTACAATAGCAATTTTTTAATCCTTTGCATGAAATAATTAGTGTACAAGATTCATCTAATTAAAAAGATTTTAAATCGTAACTAACGCTTCATTCATATTTTAGTTTAACTTTAATAGAGCTAGTGGATTTCTGGACTTTACAGTGTTTCAATTACTATCTTCCATAAGCAATGTTTCACTAGGGCCTAAGATATATGATATTAAAAAAAATTCAAAATTACACTAATTTTAACTTACCTTGAACAAAAAACCAGCGCACATCAATTGAGGCCTTAAAGCTGAATATGATAAACAGTATGAAGTTGAGAACTAAGCCCAGTTAAATATTGATTATACAATTATCTACTTCACTACTCAAATTATACTCAAAAGATTCATATCATCACTAAGTCCAGATGGAATGATCTCTTTTAAAAAGTAATATATTCACAGATAAGCCATTCCAAGGCATAAGCATGAGACCTGCTGTAAATTCACCAGCTAAACAGGAAACTTGCATCTTAGCAACTTTAGCCATTTACTGCGAAATGCAAATTTAGAGCAAAGCAAGAAACTCACTGGAATAATATGGCTTGTAGCGAATCCTGAATAAATAGCAAGGCCATCTTCCCAGCAAATTCCATGTTGCTGGTTAAACTTGTAACCAAATGCCGCATCTACACCAAAAGCTGCAGTGCAAGAAACCAGTAGTTTCATCAAACCTTTATACCCTCCAAAAAGAAAAGGTACTGAATAGAAGGTTCCGGA
Source organism: Phalaenopsis equestris (assembly GCF_001263595.1). Classification (NCBI taxonomy): domain Eukaryota; kingdom Viridiplantae; phylum Streptophyta; class Magnoliopsida; order Asparagales; family Orchidaceae; genus Phalaenopsis; species Phalaenopsis equestris. The sequence continues at coordinate 1,953,850 of NW_018164645.1, forward strand.
GATGCTCAGTAATTTGAAAGTATGCTAAAAAAATGAATAATGCAATTTCATAAATGTCTTGTACCAATAGATGGCACCCCATAAGTTTCAAAAAGAAGCTCAGCCATTTTACTCCTTGAAGAAATTGGATTGCAAATGCACTCTGTCATAAGCACGGGATGATCCACCTGTTCTGCCCTCAAGTTCAACATAACCATAAAAATGTTAAGTATGAAAAAATAAACAGTAACTCACAATTTAAAAGGATTGCTTCCCTTGGGAAAGATGCATGGAAGTAAGAACAGCTGTAACAGCAAATTTCGAAGTATTAGCTCCAGTAAGCATTGCTTAGAAAATAAAAGATCATTGATATGGTGCTTAATATAAGACAATGATTAAGACATATTCCACACGCAACAAATCACATGCACTCAAACAACCCAGCCTTTCTCCAAATAGAATCCAATCTAAAAATGGTATATGAAACACATCTATTGCTTTTTAGTCTCAAACAAAAGTGTTCTGCATCATTCTCTTCCAGCTAAAATGAACTTGATGAGCTTTTGGACATCACTCTTACATGCAACGTTAGTGTGGAATCTATTCATTTACTATCATGGATAAAACTTGATCTTAATTTTCTAAGATTAATTGCTAACAACTTAAGATTCATTCTATTAATTTTCCAAAATCGAAGCAATATAACTCAACTTAAAATTTTCAAGATGGTGACTAACCTATCTCAAAATTAATTCATGTACGCCTAATTTTCTTCCCAGTTATTATAATATGCACTCCCTTTCCTAACATGCAAAAATTTCTCCTTGTTAATGTCATCTTTATAATTAAGAAGGAGGACCGCCCCATACATGGGGTTTTCCAGCCATTGGAATAAGAGCAAGTCCTTTTCATCTCCTTCGAGGATGACAAAGCTTTCTAGTCCTCGTGGAATAGAAATATCATGTTTCCATGGTCTTCTTACAAGAAAACGGAATACACATATATCCCCCGTCACACTGCACAACTTTATTGCTAGTGTCTACCAACGCACCATATAAAAAGTATAGCTTCATTACTTCTCCTGTACCCTAACAAGTGAATGGATAGAGCAAAAGCATCTTGGAAGTTAGAGTTTATTAATAACATACAAGGAAATTAAATTCTCCATGCTAGCGACAAATAACAACATCACATATCAATGGAAGTCTGTCGGCCGTTTTATTGTTCAACTTCACTTTCGTAGTTTGGAAACGGTGATGATTTTGTGATTTTGAAAATAATTTAAATATAAATATAACTTTTTTAAAGTAGTAATGTTTTTAATTTTTAAAATAAGTGAGACCAAACGAGTCTCACATTTTTAAATAGTTTAGATGATTTAATACAATACTACAAGCAATACACTTATCCCGAAAAATAAATATATTACTTGTAATAGGGATTTAATCATCTAGACTAAACAATTTGTGACATTCGTTTTGATCTGCGAAATATTTTTATAAAAAGGCCAACAAGTTCCCCTATCTAACATAAAAATTAGATAGGGTTTATTTTATCTGGGTTCCTGGTTCCCTATAGAGGC
>NW_018164645.1:1956915-1958151 GCF_001263595.1 Phalaenopsis equestris
TTTTGCTCTAACTTCGGTGTGCCTTTATCATCAACACCGTACGCCCCAAAACGACTACTTGCGACCCTGCTTGATGGTTTCACGCATAGCAAAAGGCTATACGTGGACACTTATGCATCAGACATAAGCATCGAAAACCGAACCAAGAAGCAAGGAAAAAAAAAGAACAAAAATGGGGTGAGAGAGGAGAAGACAATCCACCTAACACGATTCCGAAAAGGAGGTGGGTTGTTTCTCAATATCAAAGAAAATCAGAATGCATGTCAAAGCAGTTAAACCTCTCACAACGTGGTGCAGGGGTGTGAAGTGATGTAGCATCTGATATAATGTAGGAGGCGGAGTGGGTGAAGTGGTGAAGTGTAGTGGTGAAGCGATGAAGTTAAAATAGTAATGAGAAGTCGAGATATATATGAGAAAGCCAAAGTAAAAAAAAAGAACAAAGAAGCAACATGCCCAGGTAAGTAAAAAAAAAAAAGGGGGAGAAAACCCAATCGAGAAAAATCGGGCAGCATAACAACACAAAAATGAATTTTTCACACCTGCAATTTACACAACTATGAAAGTACACAAGCATATGAATGACAACATCCAGTATTTCCATCAATCCCAAGCATATATGTAGCATAGATAAAGAGACGAGTGAAGAAATTGTGTAAGATGGGAATATGAGCAATGTGAGCCAACTTCTACAAGTGTACAAGCGCAAATTTCATACTCAAGCAGGTATAAACATGATGTAACTTCACAAGTGCAAAAAATATTTGTTTTGGCAAGTATAGATTGATAGACACCTCTTTTGTGCATGAGAAGGGGTGGAGAGTGTGCAAAAAATAAAGCTTAGGTGTTATGCATATGAATGACATATAACATTTTTCATGAGTGTTTCAAGTAGAGTCATTCCCAAATCCGAAAATTCCATATGAAGGCTTTCAAACAAAGCCACACATAAAGCGTTAGCTTGCACATAAGCCTCCAAAAAAAAATCCAAATATGAGACATATAACTTGCACATGAGAAAAGCTTCAAAAAGCCATGTGCAAGGCCAACCCTTGGCCTACCAAAATATTTTAAAAGCTAAAAGGAAATCTCATATTTTCACATGTAAGGGAAGACTCCCAATGCCATGAATAAATCCCAATACTTTAGCACATGAAAGGTATTCCAAATGTCATGAACACACTTCACATTTTGACATAGAAAGAGGACTTCATAAGCTATACAGATCTTTTTTTTTTT
>NW_018164645.1:1967536-1977393 GCF_001263595.1 Phalaenopsis equestris
CTTTGGGCTTAATTGAAGTCCGATTTCGCGCAATTTCGTGAACTTCGTGTATTTGATGTGTGTATGTGACGAAAAAGATCGTGACGATGTTTTCCTAAGGCTTGAAATCCTGTTTGGAACATTTTCCTTGAATCTTCGCAAAATAGCCCATAACCGCTCGTTCATAAGACGATGGTCTTGTGCCAAAGATGCTAGACATCAAAGGAAAATAGGAATTGGCTTGAATTTCTAGAAGGGTGAGTCTCAATTCTAGTTTTCTAAGATGGTCCATAGGAATTTCTAGAGCTAGAACCTAGGCTCTAAGAAGGAGAAGAAAAGACCTTACAAAAATGAGGTCAACAAAGTCCTTGCAAGTTCATCAAGTATCATTCAAGCTACGACTTTCATATTGCCAAGTTCGCATCAGTATCCGTCATACTCAACCTCATCACAATCAAGACTGTCATCATCAATCTGCAAAATACAATAGTAAACATCGTTTTTAGGAAAAAAGCCAAAGTAGCACCAAAGTTTCACATCTAAGCTCATGAAGATGTTGGTGATGCACCGGTGATAGAAAATAATGTGTCACTACCCCATCTTATAGAAAGTTATCCAACACCTTCCTCGAACAAGCACAAGGCTTCAACTAAGGGATCTTCACTCAAAAAGACCTAATGGCTGCCCAAGTTTAGCAACGTCCATTGCTAACTCATAGCATTGGATCTTTGCATCCATCACGAGATGATTTGCATCCCCTCCAACTGCCATATTTAAGACCAACAATTCATGGAAAGTTGAGTCCACAACATAGAGAAAGCCAACAAGGTTTTCCAACAACATGAATATGTTTCTACCATCGATTATGTCAAATGAATCTAGTTCCAACCAAACTTGCTTTGTTGTCACAAAAGGGCCAAACGCCAGTCCCAAGTTCACCCAAAATTTGCATCTTTTGCCAAAGGACTCTTACTTGTCTCAAATTTTCTTTGCCTCAAATACATTACACATTCATAAATAAGAGAAGATGGAAAAGTTACATTTGAGCACACTTTATCTCATAATGGGAGCAATTTCCTAACCATTCTTCCACCAAGCCAATGAGGGTGTAAACCCACCATCTCTCCAAATAAACACAAATCACCCATCTGTACAAGCTCACAAAAGCTTGCTCTCTCTTGCACTTTCCTCCCTACAATTACAGACCGCACAAACACTCTTCAACTCTTCGCCTTCGGCCTATAAGGGAAGATAATTGATGGTTGTACCAAGCCAAACAAGATACAAAAAGTAGATTTGAGGGCCACATATGCAAGTTCTAAAGGAAACAAATGATCAATAATGGATATGGTGGGGGTTTCGTGGTTTTAAAAAATTAGCATAAATAATATGTTTTACAAACTGCTCAAATTGCAATCAAATGCCAATTGATAGCCCCTGAATTTATGGCTAATACCCTCACCTCTACCCATATCTTCCACCTTACATATGGTGATGCTCATATGATAAATAATTTTATTTTAGCATACCTATTTTATTAGTACTTTTTTCTATTTTAAACAAATAAACATGATAAAATAAAACTACAAATAAATTCAAATATCATTCTCTTTCAATTTCTTAGGAAGAGAAGCACGAAAAACATGCCAAATGGCTCACCTCTTCAAGCACCAAAATTGCATTCATAGTCGAGAGACAACACAATGACTCGTTTTGTACGAATTTAATGCAACTGAGGCCAGACATGTTAACCTATAGGTCAGGACAACTCATATTATGGCCAATATATACTAGTATTGATGATGCACATATGCTGCCTTATATTTAATTGTGCAACCCTAGGCTTCGACGACTTTTGGAGCATACTTTGACGAATGTTGGAGAGAACTTTGACGTGATACAATGAGAGCAAATGCAACTTTGATTTGACCATTAGATAAATTTAGAGCTACTCTTGAATTGTAAATTTTTACTTATTTGATCCCATTTTCTTTCTTAAATCGCATTCAATCATGTTCGATGTCGTGTTTGCCATGTCACATACGTGTCGGAGTCCGAAATAATTTTCAATATGTTTTTTGTCGTGTCAAACATGTGTCAGGGCGTGGCAGAGCTGTGTTCGTGTCCCATGGTTTAGGGATGTCGTCTGTTTGAAAGTGTTGATACTAAATAGAACTTTGTAAAATTTAAAATTTCTAAGAACAGTATCTATATGCATGATATTAAGGTATGGTGAAATTAAAAAAAAAAAAATCAAAACCTCTAAAGATCATAAATTAAAATTCTCCTAACTCAAAAATTTGCCCTTAAAAAAGTATTACCACAAATTCCAGCTTAAATCATAAAAAAATAAAAGTAAAAAAGAAAAGTAAAAAATTTTGAACTCATAACATCTAAAAACACAAGTTAAACAATAACAATCCCATTACCTTCCTTAAACTGCATGAGCATTATACAATAATAAAGATGAACATTGAGTGTTTTACAACAAGCACCCCACAATCAACTACCACTAGTAGTTAAACATAGCCAACAAAAATGACTAGCAACGGTGGTGTGTCTCTATGTGAGTACATTGAAGTGTGGTTCTCCATCAACAGAAGCAACAAACCATGTTCGAATGTATTTTGCTAGTTGATTGAACCCTGTTCAAGAGAAGTTGTTGTCTTACTTGTGCTTATATTTGAGCACCTTTTTGTGTGTGAAGGTGAATCAAGGATTAAAATTCTTAAATAAAATAAATGATTGAAGTTTTAAAGAAATATTTTTCTAAAAAATCTCGAAAGCTTATATAGAAATCTAAGAGACTAATAAGAGCCAATGTAGCTTAAAGCTAGCAATAATGTATCATTTCAGAGGAGCAAATTCTATGATATCATTTCCTCCAAGAGAGATAACTACAGAATATAATCTTGCTTTCTTGAACGAGATATCTATCTATATTCAACAATGATTCTTAAGCCGCATGTACTGTATTCCAAACCATCTCAACGACATAATATATTCCAAACCAGATGTACTGTGAACAAAAATAATTTGCGATGTTATTATTGATTGTGGCAGCAGCGAGAATATAGTGTCAAAATCAACTTTTAGCAAATTGGCCCCACAAACCGAGAAACACCCTTCACCGTATAAAAATCACTGGATTAAATGGGGAGCTAAAGTGAAGGTAACTGAAATCTGCCGCATTAATTTTTCCATTGGAAAGAGTTATGTAGATGAGGTTGTGTGTGACGTAGTAGAAATGGATGCCTGCCACATGATTTTGGGATGATCATGGCAGTTGATGTGGATGCTAAATACAAGGGCTGTGACACCTATATGTTTTTCTAAAGGGAGGGTTAAAGATCGTATTGGGATCCATAAAGAAAGAATTTTCAATAGATCAGTTGAAGTCCACAGGCAAGGCAATATTTCTAATGGATGGGGGCGAATTCAACAAAGAAACCAGAGAAGCCGGTGAGATGTATGAATGGCTAGTGATGTCATTTGGTCTCATCAACGCGCCCAGTAGTTTCATGCGACTCATGAACTGGGTACTAAAACCATTCCCTGGAAAATTTGTGGTAGTATATTTTGATGAAATATTAATATATAGCCAGAATCAATCTGACCAGGTGTTGCATTTGAGAGTTCTTAAAAGTTTTGCAGCAAAACAAGATGGATGACAATTTCAAGAAGTGCAATTTTATGACTAGTGGTTTGTTATTATTGGGATTTGTGATAAGTGATGATGGGATTGAGATTGATAAAGAAAATATTCGTGCCACCCATGAGCGGCCAACTCCACGAACTGTATAAGAGGTTCATAGTTTTCATGGATTGGCAACTTTTTACCGGTTGTATGTTAGGAATTTCAGCCAGATAGTCGCACCAATTACAGAATGCATGAGGAAAGAAATTCTATGGGGGAGCGGCATTGGAATAGAGCTTTGTGCTGATCAAAAAGAAATTATCCTTGCCCCTATTTTAGAACTAACAGAGTTTGACAAGCTATTTCAAGTTGAATATGAAGCCTCTATTGTTGGCGTTGGTGATGTACTCTCTCAAGAAGGTTGATCGATTGTGTTTTATAGCAAGAAGTTCAGTGAAGCTCGCCAATAAGTGGTCTACTTATGAATTGGAATTGCATGTTGTTTTCCGTGCGTTGAAGCTTTGGGAACATTATCTAGTATAGAGAGAGTTTGTCTTATTCAGCGACCGACAAGCCCTGAAATTTATAAACAACAAGAATACTGCCAAAAGAATGCATGCCCACTGGATTCGTTCATACAATGCTTCACTTTCACCTTGAAGGATAAAGCAGGTCAATTCAACAAGGTAGTTGATGCTGTAAGCAGAAGGGCAACATTGCTTGTCATAATGCAAATAGAAGTAATTGGATTTCAATGTCTCAAGGAGCCGTACGCAATTGATGAAGACTTTTAGAATATATGGGAAAAATGTTAATTGGAACCTTCAGTTGGCGGAATGGATATTCAAGAGGGTTGTCAGTTTCAAGGCAACCAATTGTGCATCCCCAGGAGTTCACTACGAGAACAAATAATTCACGAATTATATGGTTGAGGTTTGAGTGGACATTTGAGTCATGATAAAACAATAGCTCTTACATAAGAGAGGTATTATTAGCCACAACAAAAGAGTGAGTCATGTCAAAAGATGCCCTATTTGCCAGGCATCCAAAGGACACTCCCAAAATATGGGCCTTTATATGCCTTTACCCATTCTAGCCGCACTGTGGGAAGATCTTTCTATGGACTTCATCTTAGAACTTCCACAAATCCAACACGGATTTGATTATGCATTTGTGGTGGTTGTAAGGAATCCAAAATGGCTCACTTTATCTCTTACAAAAAAAACTCAGAAGCAGTGCACATGGAAAATTTGTTTTTCAAAAAGGTTGCTTGTTTACATGGGGTTCCCAAATTCATCACTTCAGATAGGGACACCAAATTCTCGAGTCATTTTTGGCGAACTTTATGGAGGCGGTTTGACACATCTTTAAATTTTAGTAGCACGAGTCACCCTCAAATCCGACCGTCCGATAGAAGTGGTGAACCACACTTTTGGGAATTTAATTCGTTGTATTTCAGGAGGGAAGTCGAAGTAGCGGGATCTTGCTCTTGCCCAAGCTGAATCTGCCTATAATAGCATGCTAAATCGATCTACTAGGAGGATCCCATTCCAAATTGTTTATTGTTGCCCTCCACACCAAGCTCAGACTTGTTTCCCCTGCCAAACCTTCCTGGGTTGAATATCACAACAGAAAATATGGCGGATCAAATCAAGGACATTCAAGAAGAGGTGTGAAAAAAGTTAGAGGAATCTAATGCCAACTACAAGGAAAATGCAAATAAAAGGAGAAAAGCTCAAGTATCTTAAGAGGGAGATCTAGTGATGGTTTATTTGCGCAAAGGGCGGGTGCCAACTAGCACACAGAATAAGCTATGAGGCCAGAAATATGGCCCTTTTTCGATCCATAGAAAGTCAATGACAATGCCTATGTAGTGGACCTTCTGACATATATGGCCATCTCTCCTACTTTCAATGTCATTGATTTGTTTGAATACGATCTTCCAAATGCGTCGTATTCTCAAGTAATTAACTCGAGGTCGAGTTCTTTTCAAGCAGGGGAGACAAATGTAGAACGGCTTGCCAAGAATTCCTAGAACGGAGGAAGAATTTCCGTTTATGAGCGTCATTACCAGCCAGACTTTCCTTATTTAGTTTGGATTCCTATAATTCCGTTCGGAGTCCATATATGGTCATCCAACTGCTCAATTTTCGATTCTTGATATATGTAGTTTTAATTAATATTTCCTTATCTACATTCTGACAATTTTAGCAATTATTTTATTGAAGTTATTTATTTCCTAAAGTTATAGTTTTGCGGCCTATATAAGGGCCATCTTCGTCTTTGTATTAAACCAAGTTTATTTTAAGATTAATGAAGAATTTCTTTGCTGAGAGTTAATTCTCGTTACTCGTGGATTTGAGTTGTTTTTGGTATTATTCGTGGATTCAAGTCGGTATCTCTTTACTCGTGGAATCGAGTAATTTCAAGAAGGCGGTGACCATCTTCTTTTTTGCGTTCCCCGGTACGTCAGAGTACATAAACATGAAAATTTATAAATATCTTATGTAAACAAAATAACAGATCCTGCAATATATCTAAGAAAATTCAATTACGCTTTCAAATAATAATAATAATAAAAGACTAGAAGGAGATAGATAGCAAGAGAAAGAGAAGAAAGAGAGATATTACGAAGATGTAAAGCTTGTGCTTGCACAAGGTCATAGCCACTTATGGAACTCTTCAACCCTTCAACTTTATTAAGGAAATAAATCTCGAATAAAAAAGGATTTATTTAGCCAAAAATATTTTTTGAAGCACATATATACTTTATGTACCTTCTGCACCCATTTATAAAGAAACTACTTGTGTTGTTCATAATGACATTATCGATAACAACATTGACATAGTTTGTCTAATCCTTACCTGCGAACCTTCAACCCCCAACCGCTCGAAACCATAGTCAAGGACCTACATGTATTAAGATGATTTTTTGCGTAAGAACACTTTATGAAAAATAAGGTAAAAAATAGATGTAGATAATACTTACAGAAAAGAGCTAATTGATACGAGAACAAACAAGAAAAAAATGAAAAACCGAGGAATTATATTTGTCATATCATAGTGATACCTAAATGATGGAGAAATTCCTTCCACTAAATTGGAAGAATGTTAAGTTCTATATGCATAAGAGCATGTGGCAATGAAAATATAGTAAAATAATACATTAGAAAAAAAGATAACTGAGACAACTAGCGCTTCTGAAAAAATTTCATAAAGCCTAGCTGAGCTTGCTTAACCATGTCTAGTCATAATGAAGAGTATATAAATGACTATCATCGAACTAGAAACTAATACACATTCAAAAAGAGATCTCGCCTGCTGCTTACATATTCCATTATTTCAAATTGGTATACAACATTGCTATCAAAGGCTGAGCGATAAGAAGAGCGTGTGCAATCAAAGTATTTCAAAAGTACAGGATCATGATCACCAACAATGGTCACTGTTTCTCCTGCAATTTTTAAAATATTCATGGATCAAAGCAGAAATATAACATAAGCAGATGAAAAGATATACAGCAATGCATAATTTCAATATAAAATCAAGAGCATTCTGTTTAGTTAATAGTGTTGAAGGATATAATTAACACAAAAATTACCAGTATTACTAACTACAACAGCTTGGAGAAGTAGAAGCATATAAGAAAGGAACTTTTCTATGGATATGAATCAAGAAAACTGATATGTACTTGCAAAGATACTTATTAGGAAGATTTACATACATACCACTTAATTCGTACGTATTTATATAGCTAATACCTAAACTTCAATTTTCACATATATGACATCTTACCTATGCATGAAAAGGTGTATTTCACTTTTTAAAAATTAAAAATGGCGATATTTTTTTATAAGATATGAAAGATTTAGGTGGTATATATGTAAAAAGTAAAGTATAGGTGTTGCATATGTAAATGCATAAGAATTGTGTGGTATGAATGTAATGCCATTATTTATTAATGTGAAAGCTGTCAAGGGCTGAGTTATGAGGGCATGAGGCAAGGTGTTTGCCATGGTCACATAAGGAAGAAAAAAAAAATAGAGAGAAGAAAGAAAATATAAAAAGGCATATATAGCGTAAAAAATTAAAAAGATCGATAACAATCTGGAAAGGCTCATTCAAAAGGCATAAATTTAAAAAGAACATTTAAAATCAAAACTTATTTCACAGATATTAACAATTTCTGCAATTCAACCCTAAACATAAATAAATATATAAATTCATTACTTATGCACATAAAAACATATATGATAAACAAAATGATAAGATAAGATAATATAACGGCACAAAGTTCAAATTAATATTATTTATACATTTCAAAAAACTGCAATGCAAAAACAAATGTGAAGAATAAATAAATGGAGAGCTAGAGAGAGAATAAATGGTAAACGTCACTTGAATCCATTGGCCAAAACTAGAATTAGGGCTGTATGGGGCAGCTTATGACTGCGAGTGGCATTTTGAAAATGCCGTCATACAGTTTGTTTTGCGCGTTTCACTAGTTTATCCAAAAACAACGTTTTGTATTTGTGAATCACGCCGTCCGCGGGAGCATGCCCGCAATTCGTGTTTCGTACGCGCCCTATTACTCCGTTGCCCTTGTTCACATATGTCGTGCCCATCGTTTGCATCCTCTGCCAAGCCGCTCCTCCCTCTTCTTCGGTAGTCGCTCCTCCCTCTTCATTTTGCTTCTTTTCTTCCTTGGCATTTCTTCTTCGGCATATTTTATTTTTATTTTTATTTTTTGTTTTGCCATCTGATAAATAGACAGATGCTTCGGCCACCCAGCAACCGAGAAGGGAAAGTTGGACATGAACAAGTAGTCTTTGGAAAATCAAGTAAGCCCCCAAATCGGCTGAGGATTTGAGGGGAAAGGAACAAGTCGGCTGAGAAAACGGAGAGGAAAATCAAGTAAGCCCCCAAATCTGCACCAACTTGTTCTTCTCGGTTTCAATTCAATTTCTTTTCTTCGGTTGTTTGATCTGAGCAGGATATTATAGCCGTAGCTACGGAGACGGAGTTCCATGTCTTCGCAGCAGATGACAACATCATTGATCAAAAACTCATTGAGAGATTGCTTAGGACTTCCTCCTTTCAAGGTATTCTAGCTAGAAACTATAGTGAATTAATTGATGAGTAATTTGTTTATTGATTTGTTATCTTCTGTTTTTGTATATAATTTGATACTTTGATGTTGATTCATGTTTTTTGCTCGCCGAATCCACATTGATTCATGTACAACATTACAATTCTTCTCATGGAAAACCCTTGACTTTGCTGGCACATGGCTTAGCACTTTGGAATACTGATCTGCAAATTGATGCTCTGTTGTTATAATAATTAAGTTTGCCTTTATAATTTATATCCTGGATGAATCCTGGAGGTAGTTGAAATGAAAGATTTGGATGGTATAAATATAAAAAGTAAATTTAGGTGTTAGATTTATAACTATGTAGGAATTGGGTGGTGTGTATGTAATTTCCATGTCTTAGCAGTGGATGACAGCATCATTGATCGAAAACTCATTGAGAGATTGCTTAGGACTTCCTCCTTTCAAGGTATTCTAGCTAGAAACTATAGTGAACTAATTGATGAGTAATTTGTTTTTTTTTATACATAATTTGATGCTGGATGTTGATTCCTATTTTTCGCTCGCCGAATCCACATCGATTCATGTACAACATTATAGTTCTTCTCATGGAAAACCCTTGACTTTGCTGGCACATGGCTTAGCACTTTGAAATACTTATCTGCAAATTGATGCTCTATTGTTATAGTAATTACGTTCCCTTTATAATTTATATCCTGGATGAATCCTAGAGGTAGTTGAATGAAAGATTTCGATGATATAAATGCAAAAAATAAATTTAGGTGTTAGATTTATAACTATGTAGGAATTGGATAGTGTGTATGTAATTGCCCCCCCCGGTTGCCGAAGTGAATAGAGAATCAGTTGTTTCACAAACGCACAAATCAAACAGCTAGACAGCTTATCCAGACAGGGGCAGAATGGTCATTTATCCAGAAACAGCTACAAATAAGTTGTTTTCCAAACTCACAAACCAAACAACCAGTCAGCTTATCCTGATCAACTGTTAATCAACAGTTTATTTGGATAAGTTGGATAAACTGCAGATGCCCCAAATAAACCCTTAGCCTCCCTCCTCCAACTAGGGCTGTCAATTTGGCTCGTTGTTCGTGAACAGCTCGTGTTCGGCTCGTTAAGCAGCTCGTGTTC
>NW_018164645.1:1978867-1979411 GCF_001263595.1 Phalaenopsis equestris
AGCTGAATATACATAGTGGAAGAATGTGTCCACCATTAGGCTTTGTAGTCTAATAATGTTTATATGGATGGGATTGTGGGTATTCTTTTTCTTGATGAATGGCTCTACCTTTGTCTCTTTTGTAGTCTGCAGTTTAGTAACGGTTTTGCATGACTTTTATAGATGGAATCATGTTATTTTTAGATCTTAATGTTGTTATTATGAGTTGTAGAGTATGCATTTCATATTTCTTGGAAATGATGCATTTAATTAACCTCCTCTCATGTACACTGTTGTCGCAGATGTTGCTGCATGGTTTTTTGGACTGGATTTACTCTTGCATCGCTCATTAATTTTGATTTTAAAAGTGCAGAGAAATGCAGATGAATATTTATATGTTTGATCATCAGGATTTTTTAAAATTATTAATTGTTGATAAAGTCATCATGAAAAATGGTGAAATTTAAGGCAGATGTGTTTTTTAGTTATAAATATTATAAGATGCGCCATTTTGCATCTCAAGTTTGTGCAGAACAGTTGATGTAAATATAAAATTAGGCTGGAG
>NW_018164645.1:1985325-1992254 GCF_001263595.1 Phalaenopsis equestris
CTCCATGTAAATGCATCTTTTTTTAGCAGTTTATCATCTTGGTTTTCCTTTTTTTATTAATTGTTTATTTTTTTTAAGTATTAAGATGTTTCATGCAGCTATGCGCATTTTGGTAAGGATGGCCACCAGGTTCCTCAAGAGCTCGTCAATCGTCATCGAAGTTGGAGAAGTATTTGAGATGCTTCAGCAGCATCAGTTCAAGAGCTCGTGTCGGACCAACATTTTCATGAAGTTATAATGCGCAGAAATTAGTTTTAGTTATTTGAGATTTTGAGTTGTATCATACAACTTGTATGTAAAGCATAAGAAGACTTATATGTTCAATACAATTATTTTTAGATTTACATTTTTATTTTATGATTTTATTTGTATTTTTTTTAGTCTTGTTTAGTTTATACATTTTAAAATTTGTAATAAATTGATTCTTATTTTTTAAGCTTTTGTCAAATAATGGTAATATTCTTGTAAAAAACTGATGTAATTAGTTTTGTGAAATTTTTTGAATTCATTATTTTATAAGTTAATAAATTTATGAATTTTTGTATGAAATTTGTCCTTCAAATTTTTTTATACAAAATTATTATTTTTTAAAAAAAAATAATATTTATTAAATAATTTTATATTCTAACGAGTCATTTTCGAGCCGAACACGAACATGAAAATGTAATTCGAGCCGAACACGAACACACTGTTCACGAGTCATTTCGAACACGAGCCGATTTCGAACACGAGCCAGATTCGAGCGAGGCGAACACGAGCCGGGCCTGGGCTTGCTCAAGCTCGGCTCGTTTACAGCCCTACCTCCAACAATCCTAAATATAATGAATCTTCACCCATCTGTTCTAAACATAATCTCCGCAAATTCCCCTAACCTTCCGTAGCCTTTCCAACCATCAATAAATCACTAAGCTTTTCCAATAACTCAATATGCTAAAACTAGGACAAAATCCCAGTGCACAATGGGCCCAACAAAACACCCTATGTCATTCATTTGTGCTTAGAATCCTTGATTTTTTTACAAACATTGGAAGTCTTTTATAATGATCTTCAATTCATATAGGGGTATTCTAAGACAAAAAAATGGTCTTTTATAAGAATAGTTGAATACTGCAAACCAATTATATTCTACCTATGATAGAAAATTTTATGCCCCACCAATCTTTAAAATATTAGAGGTTTTATCTACTGCATAATAAATTTATTCTACATGCTAATTATCATATTCCAAAATTTATAAACAACCAATTTACATTTAATCATAGACAAGCTAAGTGGATAAAATTATTGTAGGATTTTTCATTTGTTATAGGAAATAAACTAAAAAATATACTAAACCTGTAGATGTCTCACCTAGAGTGGGATTAGTGTTATTATTTTTCTTAGAATTTCCAATACATAGATGAGACACCTAGAGTGGCATCTAGAAGAGTTCCATGTATGTCCAAACTTTCATGCCATTTATCTGGGACATCTAGATGAGACCTTAACATAAAAAAAACTCTTTATCAATGATTGATGGTTGCCAGTATAGAAAAAAATTATTATTATTATTTATCTATTAGAAAATTTCTCACAATAGAAGCTTCATTCTAGTGGTATGATAGGCTATTTTGAAAAAGCTAAGATGATAAATAAAATGATATGTAGATTTTTATTTTCAATCACTAAAAGGGCATGTTTAGAGGTTAGTGACTCATAGCTATACATGAAAGAAATCCTATGCCACTAGGTAGGGATAAAGGAAATACACTGCATTATCCGTTCTTAAAAAACCTCGGGAATATTGCCAATCGATTTCATCTCAGGATTACCAAAAACATGAGAGCATTATAACATTTTTGTAGAAGCTAATAGTTCTTCATTTTTGCACACTCGTATCTTTGTTCAAATGCATAAATGAATCTCATGTAATAAAGCTTTTCTTTAAAAAGATTGTGAAATTGCATGACCTGCTCTTAACAATAATATCAGATAGAGATGTGAGGTTTGTTTCTAATTTTTTTAGAACATTATGAAATATTCTTGGTACAAAATTAAAATTTTTATAGAACTTCCACCCTTAGACTCATTTGTGTTACACCCTTATACTGATGGCCAAGCTGAAATGCTAATACAACCCTTGAAAATTTATTAGGATGCTTAGTAGAAAAGATTTTGAACAAGTAGAACCTTCATCTACCACTTATGAGTTCGGTACAACAATACTATCTTTATCACTACCAAAAAAATCACAAAGATAGCTATAGCCAAAATTTAAAAAGATCCCGTGAAATGATAGGTATTCTCAATCATGCAATTTCTAATTGCACTATTATTTAAAATTGTGCAATACAAGATGTGCCACCAGGCATGCATCAATGCTTTTTTGAATAACTCATGGCTCATTATGTGAGACGCACATCAAACTGCAACGTAAGCGTCTCACCTTAATTATTGTGAGGCATGCACAATTCAAACAAGATTTTCTTAAGGAATAATAATAAATTAAATTAATAAACTCTTTATTAAATAATCCTCAAGCCTCTCGCTCACGATACACCCAAACTCAAGCCAAGAACCTCTAGCATTCATTCCCTTCTCTAATCCTCAAGCACACCACCGTTGCCTCCTCCTTACCAAGTTCATTTTGTCCAAAAGGAACTCTCTCTCCACCTCTCTTTTTTCTTTTGATGACAATACCTAAACCTTAAAACTTCTTCTTTCCTTGATTTAATTTCATTACTTATTTATTTAGGGTTTTTTCTTTATTTAAATATTAGCATGTTACAATTTTTTTAATCAAAATTTCTTATTTATTTGAAAATTCTAAAGCTATGCAAGATATGATTAAAGGTATAGAAAAAATCACTACTAGAATAAAAATCTAACATGAAAGCATATTGTGCTATTTAAATTGGAGAAATAACAAACCACATACTTATCTAAAGTGCAAATATTGCGAAAATAATATTAAAAAGTGTGTTATAAGGATGAAATTGCCCTTTTCTGGA
Source organism: Phalaenopsis equestris (assembly GCF_001263595.1). Classification (NCBI taxonomy): domain Eukaryota; kingdom Viridiplantae; phylum Streptophyta; class Magnoliopsida; order Asparagales; family Orchidaceae; genus Phalaenopsis; species Phalaenopsis equestris. Next base: position 1,988,316 of record NW_018164645.1, read on the forward strand.
TCTCACAAAAATATTGCACCATGTGGTAAGATACATGAGGCGGTGGGAAAGGAGATTCATGTATATATGAACAATGCAACAATGTCAAAGCATTTAACATGCTAATAGTTTGATGATAGAATCAATATTGATTTTATTATAAAAGTAAGCCTGGTGACAAATATTCCTTGCATTTTTTGCCACAAATATCATATAAAGGTACAAGATAACCTATTAATCAATACATAAAAAATGTGAAGGATAGTAGATATGATGGTGTGAAGGTAGCCCACAAAAAGTGCTAAAGGGGCGCTTACGCCTATTTGTATAGATATTGAAAGATTATTTTATAATAATGTCATTTCATTTAATATAGAAATATTCTATCCTTATCTCAACAATATTAGAAATATAAGCTCCTATAGTCTAGACCTAAAATCACCATCTATGTATAATTTAAAAGCTTGGGTACTAAAGGAGTTCAATATTGAGAAATTCATTGAGTAGAGAATTGAAAATCAAACTAGAGTGAAAATCATGTCTGACAACCAACTAGAGATTAGGAATAAAAATTTGATTAATATTTTGATTATTAATACTCACAAAATTATTTTCTTAAAATATGTTGAAACATCATATAAGGTCAAACATTAGAAGCATATTCTTGATGGATTTATAGAGGAGATTGGAGAGTAACTAGTATTAAGTTGTTACAAATAATGCCTATGGGACTGCAAGAAAATGATAAAGAAGAGAAAATATATGTATTGGACACCATATGCAACACATTATATAAATTTAATTATAGCAAAAGTTGATGTCTTGTCTCAACGCATGAACACCCTGAGCAAAGCAAAAAGGACAATAGGATTTGTCAACAATAATTTGTGGGTTCTAGCTTTGATAAGAACATTTTTTTAAAAGAGAAACAAGGCAAACTTTATAAGCTCTATTCATTTCAACATTAAAGTTTAAGAGGGTTGCAAATGAACCGACCGTTTGATAGGCTACTCATAACTCGGCTCAATAAGAACTTATTCATGTTTGTTTAATTAACTAATTGAACGAGTTTGAACACTTTAAAAATGCTCGATTATTAAATGAACAAGCTTGAACACCTCCTAGTTCGATTCATTTATGTTAGTGAACAATATTATTAAAAGCTCGCGACTAAGCTCAGTAAAAAACTCAATAACCAGTTTCGTTTAAAATTCATAAATAAGATCAATTTATATTTATGAATAAAATTAGTTTAAGCTCATATAAAGGTTGTGAATAAAGTCAATTAAAGCTTAATTTAAAATTTATTTTTATTAAATTAAATTTTAATTTATAGTACATAAAACAAGATAAAGACTTATTTGTTTATTTGTTCATTTATTTTATACATTTATTTGTTTGTTTTAGCTCATTTATTAAAAGCTCATTCATTTAAAAGCCCATTTACTTTTATAAGTTCAATAAGAAACTCATTTATAAGATTGATAAAGCTCGTTTGAATAGAAAATAAATAGTTCGACCATACTACTCATTATTTTATTTGATAAATCTTATTTAGTTACAAAAATAAATAACCAGATATCACTAATATTAATTTGCTCAATAAATATTATTTGGATGACAATTAAGTAGCTACATAATTTATTAAATCCTACTAATACTAAATCCCGCTTGCAGCCAAACACCCCCGAAATCTTATAGGAAGCCAAATAGCCTCTAAGAGAAGCATCAATCCCTTGTGAAGAATTCGGTGTAAATCTAATGAACTTTAATGAAATCATGAACAACAGCTAATTCTGAGAAAATATTTAATGTACGTAAGACGTACGCAGCGCTGCGTACGTCGGAGGTTATTTAGAGGGTACAGGAGAGTTACATCCGTGTTATAATCCCTGCAACTTCCCTGTAACTTACTTGTACCTATCAGAACTACAAAAGCGTGAAACTTATTTGTAGGTTACAGGGAGGTTAGAGGGTATAACACCAATATAGCTCCCTATACCCACCTCCCGACGTACCAGCTCTGCGTACGTAAGATATTTTCCCTAATTCCGCCAGTAAAAATTTACAGTCATGGGACAGCATGACATACCGGTTGCCTTGTGGCGAGGCCGATAAATGAGATTGCGGAAGGTGATACGGGGATCTGATTCTCCTGCCCATCTGAGAGTTTACAGAAAGGCTGTTATACGAAAGGCGACACCTTTGAATGTATAAATGTGTTAATAGATTTAGGGTTTGTTGGCGTCACCCAATGCGGAAATTGAAGCCGCCATTGTCGATGATGATGGGGATCGCCGGAGAGAAGCGGCTGTAATCCGTTTGCCGCTCCGGCCGAGGCATAACTAATGCCCGAATGCTGTCGAATAGAAAATTTCAGGTCGTCCTCTCAAAATAGCAAGACGATGAGTTCTGCGGCCTTAAGCCCTACCGCGACAGGCACAAGCTTTTTAGTTTTTGAGGTTTATTGAAGGGGTTTCCTCGTGTTGCTTCCCTGGCTTACCTAATGAACCCTAGAGCTGTAGAAGGTTTTGAGCAAAAACTAATCGTCAGAAATTTTAAAAATTAAAAATGCAACAAAATAAGCTTTGGAAGAGTTTGGTGTCTTTATACTCCTACTAACAATAGCACCCTAGAAGTTGGGCAACATTATCGTGTAGATCGACGAACATTAACCCAAAAGTCTGGCAAAAGATCTCAAAAGAGGGGCAACCACAGCTCAGAATAAAAGACAAAAGCAACGTCATAATCAACATTGAAATTTTTATTATATCAAATAAGTGAAAGATGTGTGATAAACACACTATTATCATGTACACGTCTAACAAGTGATTGTAAATCTACAATGACCAACACATGCTGATACAAAAGTTGCAATAAGTTAGCAGAAGAAAAGAACGTAGTATAACATTCTCCTCATTGTTGAAAGGTTTGTACTTTTGTGTTATCTTCTTCAAAAAGCCATCATTCTCACTTGAAAAGCCTTTATATTCTCTGCACTCTGATCGAGGCTTCTCAGTAGCATGTGAAATTTTCTCCAAAAAACATGTGGCAACACAAATATTTTTTCAAGAAAGCATCAAAACAATGCTAAAAGTTTGTTCCAGAAAACACAACGGCATAAATGAAGAATCCCCACTGAAATGCACAGCAGGATACTCCACTTTATCTCCATGAAAAATCCCCTCATGAATGTATGACGAGGAGACTCAAACTTTTCTCTATGAAGAATCCCATACGAAATGTGCAGCGGGAAGACTCATTTTTTTAACATGGATAATTTCATTTACAATGCACAATTGGGAGACACCAATTATTTTCTTCACAATGGCGAAGTCCATTTTAAAAAACACACGACTAGAAGACCTGGGGAACACCAATGGAATGCTTAATTGGTAAACTCTAAATTTTTTATAGGCTAAAAATGATAAATAAAAAAACCCTAAAATTGTCCAAAAATGCCTTGAAGTTGAGTGTACTCGCAGTAACGCGTCAGAACCACCTAATTCCGTGCAATTGGACAGCTCCACGCTATCATTGTGATTTTGCACCATGGATTACAATCCAAGAGAAACCCCCACATACGCGCCCAGATCCTACGATCCGCATGGCGTAGGTGTGCCTTGCAATTGTGTAGTTCAAACTGCAGGCCTGACTCGCTTCATCAACCCGACCTCCAGCCTGTTGGCCCGAGCACTCCTATCTGCTCTGCTACATGAGTCCAGGGCCCAACCCTCTGGCCCATCCACCGACAAAAAAGATTTGGAAGCCAAGTGACTCGAACGTGCAGTCTCGAAGAAGGGAAACCGCCAATACACTAATTGGCCTACACACCTATATGTATATGTATATAAATATAGATGTATGTATATGTATGTATGTGTATATACATGTATGTGTGTGTGTACATACATTCATACATACATACACACACACACATACACACACACACACACAGAA
>NW_018164645.1:1992291-2014987 GCF_001263595.1 Phalaenopsis equestris
TATATATATATATATAGAGTGAGAGCGAGAGAGAGAGATACATATATACATGTATGAGTGTACTTAAAAAATAAGAAGAAAAAGTGAAGAAAAAATAAAAATAATAAAAAATCTAAAGTCAGGTATTTTCTTAGTACGAAAATAGTATTGCCCAAAAATTTAGGGCAACTAATACGTCTTCAATTCAAACTTTATTTAAAAATTACCTCGAACTCTGATTTTAGAGAACTTAAGTTAAATTGACCGGCTCGACGAGACAAACACAATAAAACTAAAGTTAATCCAATTCAAATCAAATTAAGCTCATATCAATCCGTTAAAATCACTTTTGAATGATTTGAATGTTTAACTAAAAGGTCAGACAAATTCTAAATCGAGCATCTCGATGAGACGAATCAAATGAGCCCAAGATCACTCAATTCTGACACTATCAAGGCACTCAAATGTCCGTAGAATGTCATCTAATTAATGAGATATCTTTATGCCAACTGATGGAGTGATTCGTATTCGTTCCTTAATTGTAGGGAGACCTCTCCTAAACTTTATAAATAAAGTCTTACCCCTTTCATGAAAGAAGACATAGACCTTGAATCTGAGAAAACCCAAGACTTGTCGGAGAAGGAGCCAAGGTTCAATGTTCCACACTTAAGGTTTAACAAACACCAACTGTTCCGACAACCATCGACCACGGCTCATCGGTCACTGCTAACCACCTTTGGATGCCCCGTGCCAATCATGGTGAAGTCCCTTGTGGAATCACGATGTGCGCTGCAAAATTATGTTATATATTGTAAAATAATGAAGCATCTTATGGACCAACACACTAAAAAAGTTTGTGTAACAATGCGCCCCTAATGACGATGTAATAATGCCTCAAAAATCATGTAAATTGCACTTTGCATATAGTGTTGCAAAATATTCTGAAGACGGTGTAATGATGCACCCCGAATATTGTGTAATAATCCAACATGAATACAATGCAATGATGTGCTTCACATACGGTGCAATGGTGTCCACCAAAGACAGGATAAACCCTGAAGATGGTGCAACGTGCACCCCACATACAATGTAGCAATGCTCCGTGAAGATTGTGTAACAAAGCAACCCAAAAACGATGTAGTAATGCACTACGAATACAGTGCAATGATGCACTCTACTTACAGTGCATGAAGCTTCCCGTATATGGTGTAACAACACACACCTCAATAATTGTTTGTAACCGGCATACTTAAATACGACGACTGTCTCCAAACTTGTGAAACTCTCTTCTTGCAGTCCACCACTATGAACTACATGACCTACATAGTTCACAACTAAAGCAAATCCTAACTTTGGCCTATGTCACATATGGAAGTTATCACAACTTGGTACTTTCTAACTCTAGTCTATGTAGCCTAAAGACACCATCATAATATATGTAGCTCTCAACTCTAGTCTTTATGGCCTAAGTACATCATCATAGTTTATGCTCTCAACTCTAGCCTCTGTAGCTTACGAATATTATTGCAACTCCCCGCTATAGCCTATATGACCAGTTGCGGCATACACGATCCACAACTGATGCAACTCTCAACTTCGACCTTTGCGGCTTACAAACATCATTGCAGCTCACAACTACGGCCTACAAGATTAATACAGCTTGTGTGACTTACAACTCATGTAACTCCCTACTACGATCTATTTAGCTAACATAAAATTACAAAACAACCATCTACAGCCTACATAACCAACCACTATCATAACTTTCAACTATGCACAACATCTACGATAATATGACGCTACAACCACCATCTCTATAAAACTCACGATAGAGTACTGTCGAAATAACAATCAACTATGACCTTCACAACCCGTTACGATTATTATGATCGAAATACTATTGATATCAAAGTTGTAATTTCATCATTCCTAATTTAAGAGAATAGTATATATTTATGCACTCATTATGCAGAGTGGACTATTTCAATTGCCCCACGATTTTTATTTTCCTTTTCAAAATTTTCACGTAAAAAGTTGAGACAGCTTCTCTTACTTACTATTATATATGAGTATGTGCTAGATTTTCATGCAACGCTAAGACGCTAAATTGTCACTCAACCGTCGTGAATCTTCCGGAACAACATTAATAATTATTTTCTAAAGTTACATACACAGGTTTTCATATATAATTTTATGGTACCAAAATATTATAAATATAATTATAAAAGCTCAAGGGTTTTAATATATAAATACATAAGAATTGTATGGTAAGTAAGTAAATTTTACTTAATAGTTTAGTTTTATTTATTTAATAATTAATTATATTAATTAACAAGATAACATGGGAGACATAAGAATAATTCATGCCAACTTCTAAAATTAAACTATTTTGTCTTAGGTTGTCAATATACTGAAGAGCATCAGAAATCCGAAACGCTTTGCAAACTATTTAAGCTGACAAGTTCTCAGAACAAATTAAAAAACCGAGGTGCTTTAAAATCTATATGTATATATTCTGTTATCATGCAAAGAGTAATTCATAAACAGCTTCAAACTATATATGATTACAACATCTATATAGATTTTGATATTTTCAGAGCTTTTTCTCACCTTCCCGACTATATCATTACATGTGGCAGTTGTGAAGCCTTAATTCATGTGTTAAATTTGGACAATCTAGTTTGCATGCAATTTGATTCCTTAGAGTGGGTAAGACCGAGCCCCCTTCAAATGCTTCTCACCCTACCTCATGTTGCTCCAACCAGGCCATGTCAGGGAAAAAATATTGTGTCAGAGACGCGATCTAGAGGAGGTCAGAGCCCCGGAGTACCGCATCTGTTGTTTGGACTCCGGACACCAATACTTTTTCCATGTCATGAGGTTCGACCCACCTAGAACAATATTCAGGTGCCATTAGTAATATTACACCTGGACTGCCATACTTTGATTTGCTCTAAAACTGTAGCCAACAGCATGGAATGATAACCCGTCAACTATAACATGATTATTACGATGATGAGCAACCAACCAGTGATAACGCAGTGAACCAATGTCAGTTTTACAGCAATCATCTTCTCTGTGTATTGAGACGACTGACATACTGCCTCATGCTTACCTAAATTAGAGGTTCCATTTCTTATATATCTGGGGCACTACAATAAGATGACATTCAACACATGACACACTACAGTAATTAAACAAATTTTGCGTCGACCAAATCAGACGTAAACTGAAGGCAAATCGGTCGATATTTTTTGTTTATCGTCGGATTTGTTCCCGATTTACGTTTGTTTCTTTCCACGGGTAAATCGGGGGTCAATAATTATTAATTTAATTAATTTGGCGTTGAAATATTCCGACGCAAATAATCTGCACGTCTTTGCATTGTATTTGTGTCGGATTTATTTAGTCTATATGTGCGTCGACCTTTTTTATTACAATATACTTATAGAATTAAAAAAACCCACCTAAAGCAGTTGTAGAGTTGCTCCTAAATGACATTGTTGTTCAAAAATTTATTTTATATTTCTATAGTTATCTCACATCATTTTATGATATATCTTTGTTAGCAAATTGAGCATTTTGTGGTCATTTATTTTGGTTATCTCCTCGAAACAACTATCTTTTCAAGATCTGTTTGGGGCAGCTATAGCTTATTAAAAAGAAGTTGTGAAATTGCTAAAAAATAATCCGATATTCAAAAAACAACGGGTGACTATTGTCAGGCTGAAATTAGAAAGTTGCCACCACACCCAACCAAAATCGGTAGGAAAATGCAGGGGCAACAATTTGAAAAAAACTGTAAAATATAATTTACCCAAATAAACAAAATTACGGTGTGATGCCGCACCGCTACCGCACCGCCGCCCCAAACGGACCCTTAGATGTTTACTATACTCTCTTCGTGCGTGTGTGTATTATAATAATAATAATAATAATAATAATAATAATATCACTGAATATCTCATCTTGTTGATGGCACCATGGATGGGTCAAGTTGCACAATTTCTTCTAATAATTATTATAGAATTCAATAATTTATATCACTTTTAAAAAATAGTAAATAAATAATTTAAAGTGAAAATGCAAATATATGCCTCTAATTATATATAACCAAATAGCAAAACATCTCTTATTTCGATGACAATCATGTAAAATATTTTTGTAGAAATTATCAACATATTAGAGATTTATGGCTCGTCGTCCAAGTGCTTCGGTCAGTGATGGCACTATTAGATCCATTTCATTTTCTAGATATACATATTCTTCTTGACTTACTAGGGATCCTTGAGGATGAGGCAACTCATGGCTACTAATCTAATTCCCTCGACGTTAATTATGAACTTTGGCCGTTTAATGTTGGTAGGCCGAGAATGTCAGTATACCCGAAACAACACATCAATGAGATCTTGATTTGATTTACCTTCAACCCCCTAAATTCTTCTCAATTAATGCAATCAATTCCTAAATCAATCATATAATCAATTGAGAATTTTGTAGATTCTAAACTAAATACTTATTAATAATTTAATATTAATTACATATAAATTTAATAATAATATTTATAATAATTTTAAAAATATATAAGAAAATGAAAGCTTTAAATTTTAATACTCCCCACCTATTGATCTTCTTAAGCTCTGATGCCGTCATTGAATGTGATATTTGATTGATTAATAAAAATTTGATGTATTTATTTCAAAATAAATTAATAGCTATAAGATTCATCATCATGAAATTTGGGTATCCCCATTTTTTCTTTTGTAATTTTTATTATATTAACTTATTAATTACAGCTACATATTTCCTCATTTTAAATCCCAATCACTTTGAAAAGCTCTGCACTACACTTACAGCAATAATTAAATATAGTATCAGCACCGAGTCGTACCTAATTATGCTGTCCAGCCTAATTTTCTGGCGCATTATCCAACTTATTTTATTTTTGTAGACCTTTTTTTTCCAAGGTATTGCATTCATATATAGTTGTATAAAGTTATATATATTAACCATAAGATAATTTTATATGTAAGTTTCAAAAGCCTCCTAGAGAGAATTTATTTGAAATGGCCACATGGAGATTTTTCCGATAATTAAGAACTTATAATAAAATAAGAAAATCATGCACTTTTGCTTCTTCATGGGGGCATGATTAATAATTTTATGGGATAATAAAAATATGAATAATTTTTGATCTTAGAAGTAAGAAAAATGTTATATGGACCAATTAAAAAAGATTTAATGGATCTTTAATTTCATTTCACGCATTAATATAAAACCAGAATAAACTCCATATTATGTAAACAAATAAGATAAAAAAAAAATCATCCCATTATTACCAATGTTACAGGAAGGTATCAGTCGCATGCAGCTTCATGCTTAAAGTGACCACATGAACCAAAAATTCATAATTTTTTTTTATTTTCTTAAATATATTTATTAATGTAATAAATTACTCCGCCCCCACTAAACACATCCATTACAAAATAAATTTAATAATTATAAGATTTATTAAATTATTGTTTTTTGTGTGGCCCACGTTGCACATTAATTAAATTATCTTAACCCCGATGGAAGACGGTTAATAACACATAATTAAGAGAAGGGTCACGTCTTTTCCCAACAGACATTGTGTCTTTTCTCTCTGGAGAATTAAGAAAAGAGTCTTATCTCTTCCCAATATAGATACTGTATATGTTCTCTCCATTAAAAACTACAAAAAGTTCTAAAAGGATTATAGAGAAAAAATTCTTCTCCTCTGATCTAATTCTATAATCATGAATAAATGTATGTTTCTCTTAATTATGAGTATCTGAAAATCACAAATTCAAAGATATTGGTGATAATTTGGGTCATGAAATTGGATGATAAATAAATAAAAAAAATCTAATATATATATATATATATATGTCTCATGACGATGAGAGAGAGAGAGAGAGAGAGTGAGAGAGATAACCTTAACGTTTCCTTATCGTCGATTCATACTTCTTTTTTTTCATTATTTAGGAGTTTAAGCTGGCGTTTTTTTGCCATTTGTGGGAAGTTCACTCTTCTTTCTCTGTCTATCCTCTGATGAACCTAATTTTAATGGTTTGCATTTCATATTTCTAATTACTTCTGACCTCAGTACAGGCAAATGGAGTACCATGCGTAATAGTACAGTCCTCTGTCACACTCTCTTATTCTAAATCACACATATTTAACTAATTAAACATGTTTACGCGTTAATTAAGAATCCAGTACTTGGAAGTTTCATCAGCTCGAGGGCTCTATTTATACCGGCCTCAGTCCTCATTCATAACCATCTCTCTTGCTCTTTTTCTTCATCCTTTATGTCCTCTACCGTTTCTCTTTCTCTTAGGGTCAGGGTTTCAGTTTCTGCAAGCTGCATCAGCGGGCTACGAGAAGAGTTATCAGTCATTGTTTGCTGGCGCCGTATCATCAAGATTCACGAACCTTGCTATCTTCACTGATGGCTTTAAGGGATTGAGAATCTTGATGATGCTGCGTCGGCAATAAATGACTTCATCTTAATTCATTGATGAGTTCTAAAGAGAAGATAACGTGTAAAAGCCTGCTGAAAACTACTTTTAAAATGGTTTATATCTAGAAAAAAAAATGATTTTATGTTGCATATAGTATTTAATTGGACGCAAGTCATGCAAAATAATATTTTTTTAAAAATAAAAACTCATTCCATATATTCGAGTAATTAAGATAAGACAAGCAAGACAACGTTTAAAATTCTAAATCTATACAAGAAGCGATAGAAGTCTTTGAGCTGGCTATGGGGGCCACTATATATGAACGTCACAGGTGGGTGCTGATAACATATATATCCAAAGTATGATTCTATTTTCAATGTTTTTCCTATATTAATTAGCGATTAATATGTCCTTAGCGTCGGCTATATATTTTATTTTGGGGTAATTATATACCGGGCACCCTAAACATTGATATTTAAAAATCAAGCCTGCAGGTGATTTTTTTGAACTATAAAACTGATGCAATAATACTTGTCACCATTAAATCATTGTGAATTTGATAAAAATTGAAAAATAAGAGTTGAGGGTGAGTGAGAATTTGAAAAATGGGCGAAAGAGGGGCTACTTGATTTGTATGTAGCATTATTTTGGGTGTCCTGTATGTAATCACAACTCTTTTTTTGAGAAATTTGATTTTAACGACAATTATGTTAGAAATTAGTGATCAGAGTATGTTTTGGACTTTAGTCTCCTAGTTAAAGAAAAAACTTTTTACCAACACCTCAGCAAGTATTGGACATCTCTTCCATAAATCTTGCACATTGTAAGCTTATATATTGATGAAAATTTTCTTCTATCTTTTTTGTTGCTCTCCCTCTCCTTCTCTCTCTCTCTCTCTCTCTCTTTCTATATATATGTGTGTATATATATATATATATATATAGATCTCTCTCTTCTAATGCAAAGCAAAATAATACAAGGTGGAAGGAAATTTGGTCAATAATTTCCAATATCACATCCGATTTTAAGTTTTACCTCTTTCATTTTTTTACTTTAGAGTACTTTAGAGCGATTGAAAAAGTAGGACTTGATGGAAATCAAAGGTCATATAAGTGCAAAACAGGACAAAGAAGCATATTTATCTTTTTCGACAATTCCTATGAAAGATTTCTGATTCGCTTATTTAGTATTCTATTTCAATCCAACCCATGAACTTGTGTTATTTTTTGTTGGCTTTAATAAAGTTGCATTCTATGAAAAACAGTCGAAGGCATCTTCATGAGGTGAGCGAAGCCGAAAAAAAAAGAGAAAATTTACATACGTTCCGCACAATTTTTATGCATTTCTATATTTAACAACCAAAGTTTTATATTTATACTTATAACTCCTTTGTGTTATAAACCTATGCATTCAATATTATATTTCACTTTGATCTTTTGCCCATTTAATATCATTTTTGTCCTTCTGAAATATCACTTTGCTTTTCGTTGCTCTTGCACTCTCTATGTTGGGTATGGAAACTCAAAAAAGAGGCTGGTTCTGCCCCTAGCTAGAATTTCATTTTTATTCTCAAATTACAATAAAAACCCATCATGATCTTAAAAAACAACTAATGATAACTTAAAGTAGAAATGAAAATTTGAGGTTTCTATTATAAGGAAAGGGGCATTGGCATACACATTTATAACACACAATGTTATGTATTTACATATCTTACACCGAAACTTTCATATTTACACAAAGATAGTACTCAAAACTTTAATATCACATAAAAAATAACACTATTACCACTTTTTAAAGGTAAAATATACATTTTCATGCATAAATTAAAACACCAAAGTGATATGCATGTAAATATGAATTTTTAAGTGCAAGATATGTAAATACATAAAAATGGGTACTATGACATAAATTTACCATAAATGAAATACTACTCTTAATGTACATACATATGTACATGTAAGCGATGTCATTGAGCCTTCTAATCATTTTTTTTTGGCACAAATATTTTTAATAACATTAATGATTCTCATATCGTAAATATTAATAAAACGTTAAGTATTTTTGCATGAAAATACGATCGAACTTAGTGATTTTAATATCGTAAATATTAATAAAACGTTTCATTTTTACCGTCGCATTAGCAAAAAAGAAGTTGAGGAGGCTTTAAAGAAAACCAAGGGTGGAAAGTCTGTAGGACCTGATGATATCCCAATTGAAGTGTGGAAATATTTGGGAGATTTGGGAGTTTCTTGACTTACTAAACTCTTTAATATTATTTTAAAAACTAAAAAGATGCCTGAGGAGTGGAGGAAGAGTATTTTGATCCCCATTTTTAAGAATAAAGGGGATGCACAAGAGTGTGCAAACTATAGAGGAATTAAGTTGATGTGTCATACTTTAAAATTATGGGAGAGGGTAATTGAACATAGGTTAAGATGCATCACGAAAATTTCTCATAATCAATTTGGATTTATGCCTGGCAGGTCTACTATGGAAGCTATACATTTATTGAGAGGTTTGATGGAGAAGTTCAGAGATAATAAGGAGAATCTACATTTGATTTTTATTGATTTAGAAAAAGCTTACGATAAGGTTCCAAGAGATATCCTTTGGAGAGTTCTCGAGAAGAAATGTGTTGATATGACTTATATTCAAGAGATTAAAGATATGTATACTAGAGCTGTTACTTGTGTTCAAACTGAAGGAGGATTGACAAAATATTTTCCTATTTCTGTTGGTTTACATCAGGGATCGACTTTAAGCCCATATCTTTTTGCTTTAGCTATGGATGGTCTTACTGGAAATCTACAAGAGGATGTACCTTGGTGTATGCTTTTTGCTGATGATATTCTTCTCGTGGATAAAACGAGAGAAAAAGCCCAGGAAAAACTTGAATTATGGAGGTCTACATTGGAGTCTAAAGGCCTTCGTTTAAGTAGAACTAAAACTGAATACATAGAATGTAATTTTAGTAGTAATAGCTCTAGTGACAGAAGTGTGACTTTGGGTGATCAAATTATTAAAAGGTGTGAACGATTTAGATATCTTGGGTCCGTTGTCCAAAGCGATGGTGATATAGATGGGGATGTTAATAGTAGAATTCAAGTTGGTAGGTTGAAGTGGAGGAATGCTTCGGGCCTTTTGTGTGATAGAAAAGTACCGCTAAGACTGAAAGGAAAATTTTATAAGATGGTGGTGAGACCTGCAATGCTCTATGGCGCTGAATGTTGGCCTTTAAGTTATTGGCTACGTTGGTGCTGGCTGTGGTATAGGCTTTAGTGTTGGTGTCACTGTTGCTGGGATTGGGATTGGCCTTCCAGTGAATGGAGTTGAGCAAATCCCACACAATGGTAAATTTTTGCTTTATTTGTTCATGCTTTAAATCATGAGAGATTATGCATTGACTTAGATGCCCTTGAATTTTCTCTGATTTTGTCCACGTTTAAACACTTGATATTATTTGTTGAGTTTTTTATTCTGAGAAGAAACTTGAGCTAGAGAGATTAATTTGCTCTTTTTAGTCTCTGTTTATGAAAGGGTTGCTTTATGTTTCATCTCTTTAGAATGAAATTCATACATTGAGAAGTGATTTCTTATGTTTTCTTGGTTTATCTTGCATCCTTCTGCTAATCTTTTTCTCTTACGAAGCTCAGGATTATATCAGATTCATTTGAATTCTTAAATTTCTAAAGATATCATATGCATTCCATTCAGTGGAAGTGGTTTTAATTTTAAACTGAAAAGATGAATGATATACTTGAAGCACAAATTAGATAGACTAAAAATATGGACAATAAGAATAGAAAGGTTGAGCTACTAAATCACAAGTAGTTTTCTTTTTGAACTTTTTGAAGGAAATAAATTATTTTTGCAAGTTTTGTAGTGTAATTTTACATAAAAGTTTGGGGTGCAATTTATATATAATAGTAGTTATGGATAGAATAAAGTCGTCTTAGATGGTTTGGTCATATTAAACGTCGACCATTAGATGATCCGATTAGGAGAGTAGATGTTTTAAATTCGACTTGTGTTAAGAAAGGTAGAGGTAGACCTAGGAAGACTTGGGCTTATTGTATTAAAAATGATCTTAATTTACTAGAACTAAATGAAAATATGACACTAAATAGGATGCAATGGAGAAAAAGGATTCATGTGACTCCACGTAGTGGGATTAAGGCTTTGTTGTTGTTGTTGTTGTATTAATGATTCTCATATAGGAAAGTTGGTATTCTATTTAGGACAAATTTAATGAAAGAAATGTTATAAGTTCTGCAAATATATTAGCATTTTGGTTCAAGGTATTCCTACTTATTTGCATTTTTATTGTTATCCTAGGACGCAAACTTGACATCTGTCGTAAATGTGGACGTGGGGGGGATTCAAAATAATTTATAATTAGCTATTATGTTACAAGAGTGGGCATTGATTCGAGCATTTTTTTTTATTATTGCAAAAACTTCAAGAAAAAAATTTGAAGTTTTCATCAAAGACATACATTTTGTAATTGTCTCAAATTTTACTTGTATGTAAAATGTTATGTAGCTACAATGTAACTATTGAATCGAAACCGTGTCCTGGAATCCCGCCCAAGGTATGGAATGCTAGAGAGAGAGGGAGTGAGAGAGAGAGAGAGAGAGAGAGAGAGAGAGAGAGAGAGAGAGTAGAGAACAATAAGAAATGTGTAACCTTTATTCATGGCATTGATCCCTTATTTATAGGAATGAGTTTAATTCTACAAAATTATATATAAACCCCCCCCCCCCCCCCCCCCCCCCCCCCTCATTATTAGCCTTCTAGAGGGACTTTTTAATAAATACAAAAATATCCACATATAATCGGGCTGGAGGATTGATTCGGACAATAGGAAGCTCTTTGGTCGTTCTTTGTGCCTTAAGTCTGTCGATAGTTGTCCAAAAGGTATATTTCTTGTTGATCGTCTTGAGGACCAATCGCCAACCAACGATAAGTTACTTGTTACATTCCTCTGATTGCTAGAACCAGATGCCTCCTTCTCCACTATCCAACCCAAATGATTTCCAAAAATCTCATTTGGTCTTTCGTATCTACAATCCCAACTATTCATCTATCTGGAGATTTGTGCTGACATATTTTTCATATCTATATTTAGTTCCCCGATTATTTTTCTCTTTGGAGGCTGCACACACGGGGATAAGAGAATCTTTTTTAGCATGTGAGAAATAATTATATGACAATATTGTGCAATAATAAACTTCACTGGATTTCTGTGTCTGACCAGCTATAAAAAGGCTACGGGAGAGAGAGTTTGTTCCCTTTCATCCTCTCTTCTTATCATGGAAACTTGTGTCCTCCTTTTGTGTTTGCTATCATGTCCGGTGGAGGGTCTTTACTTTCCAACAAGGATGCCCTCTTCAAGGCTATGGGTGACAAGCGGGCGAAGGCTCGCAGACCATACACCAAGCAAAAGATGAGAAGCGAGGTATTTGCAAGGGAGTTAAGCAAGAAGAGGGTTGTGCAAAAGCAGCACTTTGAGGAGAATGAGGAGAGAGTCGAGTCTTTGGGTTTCATTAAAAGCTCATTGCAGGAGAGGGTCATGAAGCAGGTTGGAAGCCATTCTGATATTCGTGTTACAGAGCATCTGTCGGAGGTGGACGTTCTTGCCAGAGGAGAAGGGATGTTTTTTCAGGTTGTTGCGGAGGCTGTGGTTCCCCAAGGAGGCCTTGATGGGGTGTTGGCCGAGCCCGAGGCATGGTCTTGACCTATGAAGAGCGAATTTTCCTCCAAGGGTAGAGGGATATGGAAAGTTGGTGAAGAACTTTATTCTTATACCACATCTCAATGGGGGTGAAATTTGAGTATGTAGTTTGAATTGTCTTTTGTATCTCTTTCCATGGTGCAGTTAAGGAAGTCTTGACTATAGATTATGTGTGGAGAGATACTAATGCCGGTCTCGTGGATGATAAGACCGCTGTTGAGCCAGTCACCCCGGGGGGAGTGGATGCCGGGGAGCTGGGCGCAATGGGAGCAAGATGTTATGCAGCAGGGTGCTAAGCGTAGGGTGTTGTGTGACATAGAATGAAGGGAAACCTATCCCTTGGTGGGAGTT
The DNA here is from genome assembly GCF_001263595.1 of Phalaenopsis equestris. Classification (NCBI taxonomy): domain Eukaryota; kingdom Viridiplantae; phylum Streptophyta; class Magnoliopsida; order Asparagales; family Orchidaceae; genus Phalaenopsis; species Phalaenopsis equestris. The sequence continues at coordinate 2,004,844 of NW_018164645.1, forward strand.
AGGGTGTGGGTTGTCAAGTTTCTTCATGTGCTACTAGAGGAAACGAGGCAACTGGTGAGCGCAGAGTGTCCTCGGACTTTATAGTGCGTCTTCTTGCAGAGATGGAGGAGCATTTCCTTCTCTTTATGGAATATCTTCAAGGAGATGGTGACATAATTGCTATAGTTATTGAGAGATTCGATTGGGTGGAGGGAGAGATTGTTTCTTTGCACGAGGAGTTTTCTACTTTACAGGGGAAGAATTTTTTTGTTGTTCAATGAGAGATGACATGCTTGTGCTCGGAGTCGTAGGTCTTCATAGAGAGTCTCACTGCTTCATCGAGAGATGGTGATGATGATCTTTTTAGGTTAGGAGGAGAGTTCATTTATGACAGGTTGTCTCGTCTAGAGTTTATCTCAAGTAACACGACTATCGATCGTGTGGTGAGGGTTTTCCTTTCTTAGGTAGTTTTTGGGGGTTTGTGAATGTGCTCCCCCCCAATGTAATTTCTTTTTTTATTAATCATTACTTTTCTCTAATTATCATGTAATATATAACGTTAGTCCTATCAGTGGTGTTTTACCTCCCTACGTATTGCCTGTTCTTGCATATATACGTGGTTTTGGTGGCAGCTGAGAACCCTTTCCCTCATCTCTTTTCTCCAAGTTTCTTCATTCATTCCTTACTGCTTTTCCTTCTCCTGCCAAATTATCTCCGGCCTCATGGTTCAAGAGTTTTCTCAGGAATTTTTAGGTTCGATTCCTGCCACAAGGGCTTCAATTATCTCTGAGGTGAACGTGAAGGCATCCAGAATCGTTACATTCTTGATCCTATGATTTTCTTGTGACTGGCAGCTATCTACGAGCGAACCACATGTAGTTTTTCTTCTAGCCCTATTTTTTACATAGCTTACTTTAAGATGGGTCTTCGCCTACCGTTTTGTTGAGACAATACAAACATTTATTTTATTACCAACAGTCAAATGTCGGTAATAACAGATAAACAATATATAATGTATTTATCGATAGTTTAGCTACAACAAAATTGACGTAGTAAAAATGCTAATCATTAATTAAATTACTAACAGATTTAACGATGTTTTACATTAACCAACATACCATAATCATCTTATAGATTAAAAAACATGAATTGCTTTACTGTAGCTTGACAGTTAGATATATAACCGACGAAAATGTTCGTAGAAAAAGCTTTGTGATTCTGTCGATAAAATGTTGTGGTTTTGTCAGTAAACTCTCGCCAAAATGTCAGGTAACCATAGGAACACCGATGGCTTTGTCCATAGCAAAAATATAGCAGTTTTCCCAGATTTCGCTTGTTCAATAAACTGTCAAAAACCATCACTTGTTCGATAAACCATTGTAAAATTGTCCATAAGCTGTTGAGAACTTGTACCATCAGAAAAAAATATATATATAAAGCCTTCTTTCAACTCTACAACTACACACTTGCAATCGTAACAGATCAATCAAAAAACATTACAACACAGTGACAAAACTAATTAATGCATAATCATATAAATAAAAAATAATTGATTTAAAAAAAATAAATGTACAACTGCACGATAAAACTAATGTTCGCTAACAATAAAATGTTCAACACACTAGAAAACAAAAAATAACCACCTATTCATTCTCCTCATCGCCTGTGTCCTCTCCTTACTATCATCATCCACACACTCATCCTGCATTGGCGCCTTCCATTTCTGCAGTTCTGAACATAGCACTGCCTCGATCTCTGCTCTCATCTCTGATCTTTGGGCGCTAACTCGGCAACAAACTGACGACATATCTCCTTCTGTGAAGCATACTAGATGCACCAGAAGTGCTATAGGCTGGGCAGGCATCATAGGTCGACGTTTAAGACCCCAACCCGTAGACCACGCCTTACTTCTTCCCACTCACTACCTTTCTCCAGAGGTCATACTCAGAGGGATTGTGAGATGTGCCCAAACCATAGGCCGACTACTGAGATCAGCTCTTTTTGAGCCTCAAAAAGACCTCTTACAAAATATATGATTAATGAAAGTGAGTGACTAAATAAATTTTGATATTTATTTGAATTTTATATTTATTAATCTTATAAATTACATGTGTTGCCTGTGATCTATTATCCACCTAGAACTGATCTGACTGTCGCTTATGAGTGCGCTCGTGTAACTCTGCAGTAGTTGACTCTCATCCTTTCTCCAATGTTTGTTCGTGTAATGGACTAGTTAACATACATTTAATGTAAAATAAGATTTAATGAAAAAATGAAGTCTTACCAGCATCACTCCGTTTGTGGGAGGCTCCCCCGATGTGCTTTGAGTTCCCCATGCCCCCATAGTCAGAGCGGCGATTCAAATTTTCTTGCTCCCTCTTTCTCTAATACTTGGGAGAGTCCCAAGCCTTGAGCAGTGTGGCAAAAACATCATAGCCCAATCCCAAATGATGCTCACATGTCCGGTGTATACTACCAAAATGGTCTCATAGACAATCGCTCCCCTTGTGCTCGAAGTTCCTGCGGATGTGTGCCTCCTCGTTGGGGGGTCAAGATCATTTCTTCTATAAGTTGAGTTAGAAATTATTAGATGGGGGGTCAAGATCTTTTCTTCTATAAGTTGAGTTAGAAATTATTAGATTCATAAAAATAAATAAATTTAATTATTGTCCTCTGGGTTTACCTTAAACTCACCAAACCACTTATCTCGAACTATGATCGGGATCTCCTTCCAAAATAAGTACGGTGGGTCGTACTTGCTCTGAATTATATCTCTGATGGAAGGGATGGCATGTGTAGAAGGACTAAATTTGAAAATAACATGTAATTAGTTCTCTATTAAATAAAAAACCCAAGGAAGTAGTGTGGGTAGGAGTGTAAATGAGTCGAACACAAGCTCGGCTTGTTTATATTTCCAATTCAAACAATGTCTTCGTGTTTAACTTGTTTGCTTAGCGAGCCGAACACGAGCCGTTCATGAACAAAGATTTGTTTTTGACAACGCTAATCACATAGCCATAAGATGTTAAGGAAGTGAGTAAGATTTAGAAATTATTATTTATATTAAAACATCATTTGAATCTAATTTAATAATTTTTATTCTATTTTCTTAATACTTTCAATTGATTATAAATCTTTGTAGCCTTGTAGTCAATTAAATTTTTAAAAGTACTACTCATTAAAGACACACACACAAATATATATATATATACATATATATATATATATATATATATAATTTATGAGAAGTATATCGAGCCGAACATGAACGAACAAATATTTTCGCAACAACAAGTCATTTTGACAGCCTAAAATGTGAGTATTAAATTATAACTTACGTGTTCCCTACTACCCTGAGCTGATGAAGGTTGCTCGTGCTACTCAAACTCGATGGCCCATACATAATAGCTGATGCTGACGGTGCTGGTAATGTCGTAGTCGCGGTTGGTGGTTGTGGTAATGTCATGGCTGTGATTGTTGGCGGTAGTGGTGTCGTGGTTGGTGGCAGTGGTGGTGTTGTGACTAGTGGTGATAGTGTTGTCGTGGTCACAACTGGTGCAGGAAATGGTGTAGCAACTGGGACTGGAGGCGGTGCCAGTGTGGTGCCCTCTGTACCACCACTTCCACCGTCCCGTTGGCTTTGAGACTTCTGCAAGCGAACACATCTCTTGACAAGGGCATACTGCTCCTTCATCTAGAAGTCATATGCAAGCATGAAAATAATTTAATTAGTACATCTACATACCACTAAAGATGAAAATACCATAATACACATTAAAAAGAAAGGTCAACTCCAAATTGCATGCGTACAATTTATAGACAAATGAAACTAAAAAAATAAATAAAAGTACGCAATAAACCGATAGGAAAACTGTAAAGTGCAATCTACAAACTAATGAAACTAAAAACATAGAAATATACAGTAAAAACAATATTAATAAGAGATGTATTAATGGATTTAACGATCTTCAACATACCTAACATCAATATGATGTTGAACTATCCAATTTCAATCTGACCAGAGGTCGGTTGAAAAGAAATTTGATCCAAAATTAACTTTGGACTGATTGTCAGTGTTCATTTAGTAAATTCAAATTTACTAAATGAAACTATTAGTTGGTTTTAACGGATTTATCACATAAGCTTCAACCTCTCTAATTCCCGTAAATCCTGCGTCCTACTTCTTTTAGTACATCCCAAATTTAAGACAAAAAGGAGCAAAAATACTATTTAAGAACTTGTAGGATTTATAGAGGCATTTTTTGTCGTTTGGCAGGATTTAGCTTAAATCCTACATAAACCTGTACCTAACGACCACTAATTAAACTCTTTCTCTAGGGGCTTTTTGGTTGCAAGTATGATTGAGTTAAAATAGGATTGAGTAAATCTTGTAAATCATGTAAAATCGGATTTATGAAATATTGAAGGGGTTAATCCTGAAAATTATTTGAATTGTGAATAAGTAAATCCTAGTAAATTAGAAGAAAGTGTTTGGAGGCTTTAATAGGATTTACATAAACCTACAAGCTTCAACAACAACAACAACAAGCCTTTATCCCACTAAATAGGGCCCGCTACATGAACCCTTTTTCTCCATTGCATCCTATTGAGAGTCATATTTTCACTAAATTTTAATAAATTAAGATTATTTTTCATACAATAAGCCCAAGCCTTTGTAGGTGGTCCACCTCTGCCTTTCTAAACATAAGTAGAATATAAAACATCTACTCTATTAACCGGTTCATCAGATAATCGACGTTTAATGTACCCTCCCTTATCAGTTCCTCCATGTCATGCTTGTGGTCATAGAGATACATGTAATATTTCCTGCTATCTGAGAGGAAAGCTCCGATTTTCTTCGGTGGTGCATTCTTGGAAAATTCTTTATCCTAAATAGCTTCCACTATCTCCGTCGTGGACATCTCAGAGGGGTTTCGTGTGGGACCCCATGGTTGTGCTGGGGGTGCTCATGATGATAGGAAGATCAGTGGTTTTGGGCTATGATCTGCCTCCTCTGATTATCGTGACGAAGGGTGGGTTGCTGCCATGGTAGTTCTCGTAGCGTGACCGGACAGTCGGTCGTGTACTTTATCTGAATTGCATTATGTTGTCTTGTAGCGGCCATTTCGAGTGTCTCTGTTCAACTGGCTCTTGGCGTTCTCATAGACGTCGATTTACTTGCTGGCCATCTCTAGCAGCTAGACCAAGCTCTGTGGCTATGCGAGTTCAATGTTGAAAAAGAATCTTTCCGACATCACTCCCCGCGTCAGTGCAACTTAGGCCATCTTTCAGATCTTTGATATCCACCGTTTCACTCTGTTAACATGCAATGAACGACCGCAAGCTCTCGTCGGCTCCTTTCTTCAGCTGCCATAGGGACCAGGAGGATTCAACAGTAACATTTCATTCTATAGAATTAAATTTTGAAAATCTTTCAAAACAGTCGTTAAAATTTGCTCAATAAATAAAACCTGTATCAACCATCTTTAATTTCACCATTGTATTATGACCTTGACATCTCAGTATAGAATTCTTAAATTTTTATGGGAAGGTTTACATACATACCACTTATTTCTTATGTATTTACATAACTAACACCTAAATTTTAATAATTACATATAGGCCACCTTATACATGCATACAAATGAATATTTCACTTTTTAAAAATTAAAATAGTGATCTTTTTTATATAATGTGAAAGATTTGCGTGGTATAAATGTAAAAAAAAATAGAAGTTTAATAGGTAGATATGTAAATACATAAAAAAAGTGGATGGTATGTATGTAAATTTTATATTTACATTTCATTTTGATGAGTTACCAACAAAATTTTACCGTACAAATCTCAAAGCATTTTGAGTGAGAAACACGGCAAATTCAAATTCAAAGTCCTGATTTCAGCAAACTTATTGTCAAATCGGGCGTCTCGACTTGGCTGACCCAATGACAGTAAAAGTGATCCAATCCTAGTTAAGATCAGTTGACACAGAATACTTGAAGGTTTTGGTATATTGAGATAATAATCATGAGGAAAGTAAAAATTGAATTTCATAACCATGGACTAATGATGACTTAGATTGTAAATTATTGTTGGAAGGGAGAAGGGAGGGGGGTGCTTGATAAGGTATCATTGTTGGCGCTCTCGTAGTATTGGGCTCATTCAAAATTAATTATATTCATAATTGGCGCATGTTCAAAATTGCTCAATAATGAGGATTATCTCTCTTTATATAATTATAGTGGATTAATTAACTTTTTTTTATAATTGGAAATAATTTTATATAATCGATATGTCATCGACAAGTTTTTGTCATCCAATACAAATCTCGATGCGTTTTATGAACAATAAATATTCCAACTTTAAATTTATGATCATGTAGACCCAAAATTTCAACAATTATATTGCTAGATTAACCACCTTGACAAAACGACCTCAATGATTAAAAATTGCTTCAATACGGGCTCAATCAAGCCCGTATATGCCATTAGAGCCTATTTTAAAATTTTTGTTAGTCAATTCAATGATCAAATGAACCTCAAATTTGACATATTTATAGTTAAATTGGTCTTTTTAACGAGAGAAATCCAACGAGTCTATTACACTCAATTATGAGGTTATTAAGAAACTTAAATCATTTAAAAAAACATTATCATCAATAAGGATCAACATGGGTTGTCTGAACGTGTGATTGGGGAAATTATTTGCTAAAAAAACTAAAATATCTCTACTAGAGGCCATAAATAGACCCATTTCTTCACTTGAGAAGGGGAAAGTGTTTTAAATTAAAAACCAGATGCTTAGTCCTAGCCTCTGTACTCGCTAACCACTGTCGACCATTGTTTGTTGGCTCCCGTCGACCACCGTTGTTCATCACTTCTTCCTACCATTATCCTTCTATCATTGGCTATGCTTGTTGCAAACGTCATATCTCAAATACGATTGTAATATATAACACTCGTATTGAAAATTTGGTTATAATTTTCGTCCACTGTCAAACGTCACCAACCGCTGCCACCAACCACCGTCAATTGGCTATCACCGCTTACAACCATCGTAACCAAAATATGACAGTTGTTCCTAACACCTATATCTTTTTAACAATGCATAAAGACAGGTGTAATGTTTGGTGTAAAGGGTAACACTATTCTTCTTGGGAGAAGGCATCCAGTCAACAGTTACGACATTTGTGACCAACTGACGCTATTATAATTTATAACTATGACCTCTTCAACCAACTCAAATTAGTGCAATCACCAACTACGAGCTCCATGGTTAACTGTCACTATTATATCTTCCAACTTCTATTTATATGACTAACTGACGATATTACATTCACTAGCTGATGTTATTGCAGTCACCAACTGTGATTTATGTGAACAACTGACGATATTCCAATCACAAATTACAGTCATTATGGCGAACTACTACTGTTACAACTTCCAACTACGATTTTTGTTGTCAACTAACGCTATTGCGACTACTGACTATGGCCTTTGTGACCAACTACTATTGTTACAACTTTCAATTACAATCTTTGTTGTCAACTGCCACTATGGCAGCCACCAATTAAAGCCTTTGTGACCAACTATTATTGTTGCAGCTTCATATTATGACTTATATGTCCAACTGCTAGTAGTACAACCTCCAACTAAAGCATTTGTAACTAATTGATGCTATTATAATCATCGAATACAACCTTTATAGCAATTAATTAAAGTTTTTCTAACCAACAATTATCAATATAGCTAAAAGTTACATAAATTGTAGGCTAATTATGACTATTATAACTAAACTACTATTGTACATTTGTGATTATTAGATTTATAATCTAATTTTACCTAATTTAAAAGAAGAGTAAAAATCTATGTAGTTACAATCACATTGTGAATTATTTTCACTAGGTTCGCCGAATGATTTTTTTTTTCCTTTTTAGGAGTTTTTCATATAAGAACAGTTGGTGTCTCCTGACTCTATTTCTCTTTTATTTGTATTTGTGTTGGATTTTCATGAAACATTAAAATATTACTCTATCGTCATGAATTTATTGACATGCAAAAGTAATAAATAATTGGCATAGCAGCTATCAATTGATATTTAATAGAAGGATTGCCTTTCTTCATAATATAATACCTGTTTACTTAAATTTTTTTAGATAACTAAAGTCAATTACTCATCATTTTTTTAATTAAGATAATTTAAAACTAATTGAGTTAATTACGGGTAGAAAGGTCTCAATGCGAAGGAAAAGCAGTTAATGAAAATATATTTGCATTTTTATAACAAATGAAGGAGTTGATGCATGAAATCCATATAGTTCATTTCTCAAATGGGCAATGGGGCCTAAACTTTCAAGCCGACACCCTTAAAAACAGGCGCCCGTATTGCTACTATATACACAAGAAACAATACTTCCCTGCGCTTCATTCATCATTTAATTTAAGCTTCAACTGGCAAAAAATTTCATAATTATTCCCCTAAATTTTTTTTATTTTTTTATTTTTAAATGAATTAAAATAATTTTACCGTGAAAGCGCAACTCTTTCATCATATTATATTAATTGAGATAGCTACAAGTAAAATGCAATCACATCTCTTTTATTTCCTATAAATGTATATTTTTTATTCATTTTTCATGAGTATAAATATATCCTTAATTTGTCAAAATTTTATTATTGTATCAGAATCCTATAGTCTGCATTTTGCAAGTTATATGTATTGATATATGCGGAAGATTCATGGCGGTGGAGTGTTTATTTAGCATATTAGCATTGCACGAAAATCTAATACAGACGCATAGATAAAAGAAATGTAGCGGAAGAATACACCTTAATTTGTCAAAATTGTATTATTGTATCAAAATTAAATTAAGGGTGGCCAACGATGACTGACAAGATGGTTAATGGTGGTCGATAGTTGTGGGAGCGGGAAGCGTTTGTGGAGTCTTTGGTCCAGAACAACATTGGAATTTGACTCCTCCTGATCCAAGCTATAGCACTTCTCCTCGGTTCTCCCCATTTTTCGTAAAAGGACCAAAACTCTATTTATAGAGTCTAGGAGTGCCACCTTAATGAATAAGGAAGGAATTTGGATCATTTCTTTAGACAACCCAAAAAAGTTTGCTCGACTCTATGACGTTTTTTGCGTATTTAAGTGCCTTAACGATGCCAAAATTGAGTGATCTTCAGCTTTTTATATTTGTCTTATCGGGGCGCTTGAATATAAGCTTGTCATATTTTAAAATTCATTTGATTTTCCAACTAAAAGTGGATTAATAACTTGATCCATGCTTCATTTTACTTGGATTAGCTCAATTTTAGTGTCATTGATTCGTTTTGTCAAGCAAATAACTTGATAAAATTGAATTTCAGGTTGATTTTTAATTTGAGTATGAACTTTTCTAGCTCATAAATTATCTCGAGATTCATGTCCCACTTCGAGATTCATACCAAAAAATAAAACTGTGTTGACGATTTATCAATCCGAAAGCCAATTTGATATTGTTTTGATAATTTTCCAATGCAAATGTTCTTTTGAGATTATTAGTGAAATTAACTATGATAAAATTTAACATTAGCACCATAAAACACTTTCTCATGAATGTTTTCTTTTTTATAATTTATCTTGATTTAAGTAAAGTAAATTCATGATTGTAGGGGAACAAATATATTTCTTTTTTCTTAGCCATATAATACTTCATCACATCATGAATTATTAAAGTTCTAAGGGGGGCTACTTTTACCATTCAAAGATGCCACTTAAATGTGGAAAGAGCAAACAAGTTTCACATGATGGCATGTGAAGTACTTATTAAAGTTACTCAATAGCCATATAGGAGCCATCAATATACCTTCCATGTCACATGGCAATCAACTTATACTATTTATATAGACAAATTTATAAAATAAAAAATATATATGGCTGTTAATGACCAAATTGTTCCAGTAAAAAAATTGAAAATAAAACTTTCAATTTCATAAAGATACCAAATTAGAAGAAAAAAACATAAATGCAAAGGTGCACATGTTTGTAACCCCATGTTTGCTTTATTATAATTCAAATATACTGATTGCTTTATTCAAATAGAATATAGTTGTACATTATATACTATAATATAATTATATTCATATGTATGTATGTATGTGTGTGCGTGTGTGCTATATATATA
>NW_018164645.1:2015040-2023591 GCF_001263595.1 Phalaenopsis equestris
TATATATATATATTATGACAGTTTATTGTTTTTAGAAAATACATTTATAGCCCAATGTTGTACTTAATTGTTATTCATTAATTCCAAAGTTAATGAGATAAAATAAATAATTTGAAATTCTATATGAAGGGTGTTAAGCACGTCTGATAATAAAATAATTAGGTATTATTCTACAATCAATTCCAATGTACGACTAGATTAGATCAATCCGGGAATCAAGTCAAGATCTGGCTGCACCAAAACGTTCAAAATTTAAAATGTTTTTGATTAACTTAAATTACTACTAAACATTGTATTAACAGACAAAACCCAACTGTTTCTTGGACTCGCATTACATTTTTTTTATTTATTATATGTAATTGTACTTTTTCATATTTGACCAGTCAAACGCATAACAATCAATAATACCACAAAGGAATCTTAATATTTAATTAATTTTGGATCAATTTGTTTGAGATAATCAATGATATGTGCTAATTTTTTCATGATTATTTTCCCTAATGATTAAGATTAACCTAAATTAAGCCCCCGCTCGCTAATACGCGAATCCCCCTCGTCTGAATAATTATGCCGTGCGTGAATCCCGTTTTTGAATATTCAAATATATACATAAAAAATAAATGGGGATTTAAAAAACAAACGCTAATTAAGAAATGCATTATAATTGTTATTATTATAAAAAATATATAAGATATCATTGGCGAGTGGTGGGCGACATAGAATAAGTGGCAATTGAAGTCGGCCAGCGGGTGATAGGAGGCTTGCGGTGGTGGCCAGTGGACGGCGTCCTATTGATAATATCTTACATTAATAAATCTCAAATTAGATATAAATCTAAATTTAGTCAAAATGAACTAAAATGTAAACTTCAAATTCATTCATAATTTATATTATATTTATAAATTTTGCATATCAAATACTTAATTTTCTAAAGTTCATGTAAAGATTATAGTACACTACAAATTCGCTCAACCAAACAGTCTAAATATAAACCCCTATAATTGTGAGATTTACAATGTTTAGACTATGTCTAAATAAACAAAGAGCGACACAAAATTAATGATCAAAGATAATGTTAAGTATGCATGCAACATATTATTAAGAAGATACATCACACTACAAGAGATAGTGCAACATGATTTAGTTTAAGTTATAATTGGCAAAAAATATTATTTTAAAAAATAATAAAAACAAATATGATTTTTTTATAAATTCTTGAGCATTTGCTTACTTGATTTTCTTATATATATCCGATAAATATAATAAGAAACAAAATAAACGTGATTCAGTCAATAATAAAAGTATTTTAATTAACAAATAACTTGAAAATTATAGATTTATTCAAAGATTAATTAGGTATGATGAAACTAAAAATGGTTTAAAAAAAATAAAAAAAAATAGGAAAAACTAAAGAGTGGTGATGGTGGGTGTGTGGACACAAGACAAAGAAAGCCAGGTGATGGCCACTGCAGTCCAATAATATATATATATATTTCTTTTTTCTACATGAAACCTCACTATGCTCATAAATTACACTTCCCCTGATCTTCTTTCTCCTCCCATCTCACATATAAATTCAAAATCTTCATATCTCTTCTTCTTCCTCCATTACATGGACCCATACATGGACGAAAAGTGGAAGCTTTCGAAGAACAAAAGCAGCAGAAACAGCTCCGTCAGGCGTGAGTCCTCCTCCACTGCAGCCGCCGCCGCCACCACATCCTCCTCCGGCGACGGCAGCTCCGCATATCTGAAGAGATCCTCGAGCATGCCGGCGGCGAGAGCGGCGAACACAGGTCCGTCTTCGTTCACTAGCAGGTGCACCAACGTGGTGAAGGAGCAAAGATCCCGTTTTTACATTATGAAAAGATGCGTTACAATGCTAATTTGCTGGCGGGATTACCCCTAGATTCTCAGAATAATTTCATGTGAGTTCAGTTATATGTGCGCGGTTATATGTGTTTGATCCTATGTGTATTATTGTGTATTTTTATGTATTATTATTACATAAAATATTCTTCATGAGAATTACACGGTAATACATCTTAACGCACTTGTCAGCGACGTTTTTATTTTTATTTTTATTTTTATTTTTATTTTTATTTTTATTTTTTTCATGCTAGAAGAGAAGGGCGTGGAAATGTGACGAAGGGCATAGCTAATTAATTGGGATTTTTTATATATTTTAATCACGTTCATTGTGTTTTATTTATCTTAGGTCACGTTCGGTTCAGCCACACTTACTTTCAAGTACTTGTTAAAATTGTATTTTTGCAAAGAGTTTAGATTAGAATCTGCATTTTATCATAATTTTTTAAAGAATAGTTGGTTCTGCAACGATTTCACAGCTCTAGTTGCAGCATGACTGAGTCCGGACTACGATCGTAATACATCTCACATCTGACCTTCACTGTATCATGACTGTCATCGGGACACAAACATAACCTTTATTTCAGTTCTGCAGAAATGTGTTAAAAAAGCACTAATTATAAAACAATCTCTGGACATAAAAGAGATTATTATATCCGTCGTTCGGACGTCGAGCTGCGTCCGAACTATGATCGTGATACACCTTTAGTCCGATCTCCGCTGCATCACAACTATAGTCTGGACACAAACATAACCTCTAATTCAGTTTTACAGAAATGTGTTAAGAAAGCACTGATTATAAAACAATTTGGATCTCTATATGGAGAGCTCGATGCCAGCCATACAAATAAAATTCACGTACGACTAAAACAGTTGATTTGACGCCACCATCTATTATATATTGGAAAAAGAAAAACTCGTAAAATTCATTCGAATTAAAAAAATTAAACACTTTAATATGAATATTATATGTAAACATTTAATTAATTTTATAATATATTTATTTAAAAATAAAATACAATTTTTAAAGACTCCATATTCTCATGATTTATTTATTTATTTTAAGCTGCCCTCAATAGAATAAATTGATTTTTTAAAATTTAAATATTATTTTTCTAAAAAACTGTTGTTTTTTAGCTCTTCCTACGAGATTTTAAAAATGATCTAACATGTTATTAAGAGACTTCATATGACAAGAAGGGGAACAAAATATATTTTAAAAAATCTATATAAATAACTGCATAAAAAAATAAAAATTTCATACATTCCACACAATTCTTATAATTTACATATCTAATGCTAAAGTTTGATATTTACATATCATGCATGGATATTATTACTCCATGTAAATATTTTAAAAATAAATTTAAATGTTTAATTTGGTGGAGGACCATCATTTAACTTGAAAGCCACTTAGGTTTAATCAACAGTTAATAGTTTTTTAACTGAAACAAAGGACAAATGTATACATTTGCCTTTAAATCACCTCTGCTATTTTTAGGTTTAGGGTTTAGGGAGTACAATTTATATATTAATCAAACCACTCTTTATGTTTGAATATGAATGCCTTATGACAAACATAAAATGTGACATGATTTTTTAATCCCGATTCATATGAATTAAATATTTTCATTATTATTATTATTATTATTTTAAATTAGTTTATGGACCATTTAAAATTTATTTTTTGCAAATTTATACTCAATTTAGTACCATTCAACTCAATGAACACAATAATACCAAGATCAACTTGATATGAATTCAAATTAGTTGTAAACCAAACTGTTGTATCCTAAATTGTTCTTTGTGAATACGCCTCGGGAGTTAGAACCAAACGAAGGAGAAAAGAAATAGAGAGGGTGTGTAGAATAAGTCAAGCGTTCCCAATGGAGTGAGCCGAGGGAGGGGTTTTTTATTTGACATTTTGTCTCCTATTTATAGAGGCATATTTGTACAAATACAAAAGAAGATAACATCTATGAAATTTGTTTTTAATACAATTGACTCACTAATTAATTGTATATATTTTATATCATATATATATATTACAATTTGAATTCTAATATGATGGTAATATGTTGGTCACCCTACTTGTATTTGGTCAGCTGAGATGACCAGCTGAGTGGCTATTGCACATTCCGAAGTAAATGTCTATCCGCTGAGTGACGATCGCATTTCTCGAAGTAAATGTCATTCCACTGAGGTGCTTGGTTGAATGGAGATCTCGCCCGCCATAGTAAAAGTGGATCAACCGACTAGCTTGCAATCACAAGCTCTTGCATGCATCTTGGTCGGTTGGAACTACAAGTGTGGTCCGCTGATTGAATCTCGCGCAATAGTGTGTCGGTCGATTCTAACCACGCGGTCGCTTGTTGGATGATAGGAAGCCTTGATTGTCTGACTATCACGGGGGTCATTCGATTTCTTTGAGATTCGCGTTGATTGTTTTGGTGTGTACACAAACATTAACAAATATATACAAAAATTTTCAACGTAAATAAATGGATTAAATATTCTTCAAATTTTACTTATAAACAAGTGTTATTTCTCCCCAAGGCGAACATAAGATTATTTGATTCTTAAATCAATAAAGGAATGAGTGTGGAAGAAGTTGCAATAGATCAATTGTGTTAATTTACACTATTCAAGTGTGGAAGAAGCTCTTGAGTCTTGCTTTAATTATATTAAAAAAAAAAATCCGAGAAATTAAATTAGTGTAACCACATCGAACCCTGTATAGAATAATCCATATACTGTTGCTCAATAGATACCTATGGCCTATAAATTAATTAATTATAAAAACATACATATATGCTCCGCCTCTCTAGACAATTCATTGCGTTTGAATATGTAAATAGAATATTGATTGGAAATAAGATAAAATTTCTAAAAAATTACACTCAAACCCCCACATTGCTCGAAACTATAATAATAAAAAACTTGACCATGTAATTTAATTTGACTTTGAAAATAAATTGAAAAAAAAAATTAATTTAGCGTAATAATTTACTTTGGAAATAAATTCATATTTTGAAATGAAAACGTTTTAATTTTGGGTCAAAATCTAATTTAGAAATGTAGACAAGTTTTTTTAATGGCACGATACAAATTGGGAGCACATATAACTGAATTAAGATAAAATATGCATTGAATTTAAGAAAGGTGGAATTATTATCTGCATTATTATTTGACCAGGTTTGATGGAAGGTCAGACTCCGCAGAAACTCGAACTCCCTCCCTTTTACCGGAAGATCTAATAGTGACGTTTGCGTGCTCCTTTTTATCCACAGTTAATAATATATCATAAATATTATTATTTATAATTATGAATAATTAAAAGTGCTTGCAATTTTGAAAATAAGGATCTATAAAAATGGAGGCAGAGGCGGACCCATCAATTTCGCCTCCCCTGAACCCCTTCTGGGTTTGCCTCTGCCTCCACATTTACTTATCAGTGAGTGTGAAATCTTTATATAGTCCACATATGACATATTGTTCTCAAGTAGGCCCGCAAACGAGCCTGCTAGGACAAGTAGAGTTGTATTCAAGCTTAGGCTTGTTTATAAAATTCGAGCTCCGGCCGAGCTTGAACCAAGTTTTTGTGATTTGAAATGTCTTCTTTTGCATACATTTGGTCCAGGCAATATTTTACATATTATTTTTTTTTCAAATTTAATTTTAACGAGTCAATTTCAAACTTAACACGAGCCGAACATGAACACATTATTCGCGAGCCGATTTCGAACACGAGCAATTTCGAACGAGCCGAACACGAGTTAAGACTGAGCTCGCTCAAGCTCGACTCATTTACAGCTCTATGAGTGGACGTCTAGTATTTGACATATATGTGATGTTTCATTGAGCACCTGCACTTGTTGTATCTCCATGAACATACACCCCCGTATGTGTGTGATGAGATACTTGCATATCATTTTAGAAAGTGGCCTCCATGTAAGGCCTATTCAATGTGTAATTCCTTTTCATGAGAATTATTCTACTTCTCCTCTAAGGCACCATCTAGGAGTGTCAGGGATATGCTGCATTTAGTTGTCTACAATAGATCATGCCACCTAGCTTATGACCCTGTCTAGCATACAGTGCTTGTTTACTTAGGTGTATGGCTCATTCTTAGCTTGAGCCATACCACCTAGAATCAATGGCATCACCATAGCATTTATTGTGTTTGTCAATTGACATAAGCATATCATGCATTCGTTGTTCATGCCATTTGCATGTGCACGCTTGGTCGCTTCTTGGACAACGTGTAATTCTCCTTGGGGTGTCATACACACAATGCGACTTAACTCAATATTTTTTGTGTATATCGAGCTGCATCGAGTAGAATTTTTCTGTCATTTGCATAGACATATATGTTGCCTCTTGGGTGAGGTGTAATCTCTCATAGGGTGTCCTATACCTGATACACACAAATTGTATGTTTCATACTTGCATTTGCATGCCTAACACTTCTATCATTGAGCATGTGTCATCATATAGTTATGATTAGTAGCATGCATCTTTTGAGACAGTTAGCCACATAGTGCTGACCTACCTCTCATCCCCACGGTATAAATTATACTCACATAACATATGATATTGTTGTAGTATACGAGTACATTCATTTTTCTTAAGATGACTGTATTTCTGTATAGACTATTTTGTTTGCTTCATTCATGTGCAATCGTTTATCTCGTACGATCCCGTCAGATGAGCAATTCATATGTACTTGTAGATATGATGAGATGAGAGTGTCCACCTAATACGACACTCATATATTTAATATAACCTTGTGTCTGATATGATCACTCACACCTTGATAGAGCAGTCACATCGGGTTTAATATGTTAACATATTGCTTATGGTTGCTCATACCATGATCTAGCGATCACTGTATGCTAAGTCATTTTATATATTGCACGAGCATTACCTGCCTTGTCTTAATGACAGATCGACCTCGTTATTTGAGCGACACGTTGTTGTCTGTGATGCTTTAATGAGCATTGCTCGCGAGCATATCTTAGTAAGCAATGTGAATTATTGCATCATAATCGACATGCTAATATTTGTGCTAAGGTTTCAAGGGTTCTAACAAGAATCACTTGGGTAATAGTCATGCTAAGGGAAGAAAAACCTATTTGCAAAGCATGACTACTGCCCAAGTTATATCAAATAAGGCCTTCACATTAGGAATTGATTAGATAAGTGCATTATTTTGCATGTTTAATGGAGAAGCCCTCATGTTTCTTCAACCCTCTCGGTCGAGCAAAAAAATTTTACTTAGGTAGTTATCTATAGTGCTTAGGAAGTTTGAGGTTCCCCTGCCAATATGGGGCGTAAGTTCTTTGTGGGGAGGTTTCGACTTTGTAGCTGGACCTCTCTTTTATCTTCTTTCTCGAGGAATCCACGTTGCTTTCTCAATGAGTGTAAGTCCCACTTCTGTGAGCTCCACCATTATAGGCTCATAGGGTATTAGACGTTTTTTTTTTCTTTGCTCTTAGGGCTATCGAGATTTCCTTTGATAACGTAACACATAGGCTGCTAACAAAGGATCTCAGGTTGTGCTGGGTTGACTACCTTCACAACCAGATAAACCCAGGGTCTCAATAGCTTGGAATGATAAATCCATGGAGTTCTGACCAAGCTATCTCATTCCGATTAGGATTTCTTTTTCTTTCTATTCGTAAACCCCGACTGTTGATAGACAGCCGCTCGTTTGGGATATAATGATTCGCCCTCTGCTTTTATGACAGTGGTAAGCCTTGAAGCATCAGGATGTCCCTGTCGAGAAGACTAGGTTATTTATTGACCTACATTCATCGACATGTCATCATCTATTTATGGATGTGAGGGATTCACCTTCCCCCTTTTGTTCGGTATAGGTTCTGGAAGCTGTGGAATATTTTTAATTGAGATATTCGCTTTCATTTGATAGACCTATTTCACTTGCTTTCACAAATTAAAAGCAGAGTTCCTATTGTTGAGGTTTTTCTCGGGTATCCCCCAAAATATAATTAAGCAAAATGATACGTTACTTTGGGAATCCTATTGACACTATGTATATATATAATATATATATATATATGTGTGTGTGTATATATATATATATATATATAAACTTTTGCTCTTTAGTTATATGTGTTGTTTTTGTAGAGGGCCTCTTCATGAATACGGTTTCAAGGTGTTTTGATCTGATTTCATTTTGGGCGAACACTCTTGACCTATCGCATAAGGATAAGCTTACATAAGCTCTCCATGATCTTTCTTAATTTAATTTGTTTGCCTAGTTTCATCTTTTCTTATCCTCTTCTGAGTTACCCTATTTCTCCAAATTGTCTCGATGGTCCAAGAAAGAGGGCTATTAGGAAAAGAGAGTTATAAGACGAAAATCAGACGAGTTGGCAACTTTGAGTTTCAAGAAGAACCAAAACAAATGTGGCGAATTTCTTGGGGAAGAAACTCCAATGAGGAATGTTATAATTGGTTGTAATATCAGCTTATTATATATGTCGTGGTTGAAAGACATGATAACAGATGATTGCTTCAGGAACGTAAGTTGGCCGCAAATGTCATAGTAGAAAGTTGCAGGAGTTGTGAGCCACATAGGCTGTGATTGATTACATAGGTCATAGTGGTGAGATGTGATGATGCTCATAAGTTGTAGAGACTGAATTTGGGGGGGGGG
>NW_018164645.1:2023601-2032587 GCF_001263595.1 Phalaenopsis equestris
GGGGTTACACGAGCTATGAGACACGTAGGTCATAGTTGTGAGTTGTGATAACATTTGTAACCTATAAAGGTCATAGTCACAAGTTGAATGAGTTGTGAGCTACTTGGGCCGTAGGTGATCACATAAGTTGTAGTGGTGAGCTGTGATGATGTTTGTAGGCCACAAAATTCAGATTTGGGAACTACACGAGTTGTGAGCTACGTAGATGGTAGAGGTGAGTTGTGATGACCTCCGTAGTTTCAGACGTCAAAGTTGGAAACTGCACGAGTTACGGAATACGTGGGTTTTTATGATGAGCTACAATGATGTCAGTATGTCGTAGTGGTCGAAGTCAGGAGTTGCATGAGTTGTGGATCACGTAGTTCGTAGTTTATCACATAATTCTTATGGTGACCCATGATAATGTTCATATGTTGTAGAGGATGGAGTTGAGAGCTACACGAGTTGTGGGCCACATAGGTCGTAGTGGTGAGCTGTGATTACGTTCTTAGGTTACAGAGGTCGGAGTCGAAAGATACACGAGCTGTGAGCCAAAGAGACCACAAATGGTTAGGCAGGTCATAGTGGTTAGTTGTGATGATATTCGTATGCTGCAGAAGCTGGAGTCAGAAGCGGCAAGGAGAGAGCTTTAGGAGTTCGGAGAATGCAACCATTTTCGAGTGACGTCGTTGCACTGTATGTGTGGTGTATTATTACATTGTTATCGGATGTGTCGTTGCATGATATTTAAGGTGCGTTGTTATATAATCTTTAAGAGATTTTTTTGCGTCACATACGAGGTGCCTTGTTACAATGTTATCGGGATGTGTCATCATATTTGAGGTGCATTGTTTCATAGTGTATTCGATGATGTATTGATCTGTCAGGTGCTTCACTATTCATAATGCACAATGGTATTTTGTTGTGCATGTTGTGACTCTACATGAGACTTTTCTAGAATGAACGAACGACAACTAAGGGTGGTCGAAAGTGGCCACGAGGTGGTGTTTGATGATGGTCGAAGGTTGCAAGAGTGGGAGGAGTGTCTGATATTCAGTGTAGAAATGGTGTTGGGGTTCAACTTCTTTTTCTGCAAGCTTTTATCTTTATTTGGCTCGGAGTATTTCTCATTTTCAAAACTGGTGTGGGGCTCTATTTATAGAGTGTTTTTCACAAATATGTAACGAATCCGAACCACTCTAATCAGACAACCTAGAGAGGTTCCCTCAATCAGGCAACGTTGAGTGAACATGTAAATTCCTTCATGATATCAACATTGGGTGATTTTTGACTCGTTGTATTTGTCTTGTCAAAACGCTTGATCATACTATAAACATGAAGGTTTTGAAATATGTTTGACATTCCAATTATGCATTGAAAGCTTAAAAAAACAGTTTAATGACTCAATAAGGAATTGATTTGACTCAGATCAACCTAATTTGTTATGATTCTGTTGGTCTTGTCTGACTGGTCAATTTGGCAATAAGTTTGGTCAAATCGAACTTCCTAATTACTAGATGTTTTCTTTTGTAAAAAAATGCCTTGAGAGTTATGTCGCGCCTTGAGATTTTTGTTAGATGATAAAAATTTATCGCTAACATCTAAAAACACTTTTATTTTAAATTTCTTATCCGCCTCTTTCTATTTTTTAGATAGTTATGGTAAATCATGCCAATTATATATATATATATAGTATGCACCCATTTATTTAAATATTAGATGAATAAATATATTAGATTGATTACAAAGACTTTTTTTTTCTTAAAAAAAAAACAACTCAATTTCACCAGGAACATAATATTGGCTTCATAAATAAATAAATATAAAAAATAATTATCCTTGATTCCTTCACCAGTATAGTAATAATTTAGTTATAGGAGCTGAGCCATCAACGATGCAATTTTTCATGAATGAACATCGCTGCTCTGGCGCTGCTCTGCCCGCTACGTTGTCCATTTGTCTTCTCCCAGCTGTCACCGCATTTCACGAAACGGATCCGGGCCCCTGCAAGAGTTCCTCCACGTGATATTCACGTGAACACAACATAAACTCCTTATCAAAAACTCACCCTTTCCCAACACTCAACATCACACCCTTTTAATTAATATTACCCGGCCCCACTTCATATTCCAAAAATCCTTCTCTCACCTGTTTCATTTTACTATGTCAATGCTCCGCTCTCATCTATATGGCATTCATCATCATCCTCAATTGTTTCCATCCAATCTAGCTAAAATTCCAATCCATTTTCTTGCGATTAAAGCTAAACTCGCCTTTTTTTTTTAATTTTAATTTAAAGTTTGACTTGACCGGCTGGCCAACCGCATGTGGGATGCAGTTGGGCTTGTTAGAAAGTGTGAGGTTGGGCGGAGAACCGGACCAGCTCACCCAGATCCACGACTTCGATTTGACGGCGCCCAGCGTGAAGGGGTGGCCCATTGGCGCATCAGCTCCATCTGACCGTTCGTCCGTTGAAGGGAGCAATCCGGTCACGCCGACATGGACAATTCTCCTGGGGCCCACAAGTTGGGTGTAGCTGATTGGTTCGCGTTGGTTGGAGCACTTCCCATTTTAAAGAGGGAAATCACGAGGCCGGTTTTGAAGAGGTGGCCACGTGTCACTCAATTTGATGGTGGACGGCTGGTGGGCCCGGATGTTTTCTTCCACGTGCAGCAGGTAGAAAAGTCCATGCTACCATGGTAAAAAAAAAATTGCTACCAAAGCGTTCGTTATTATTCATTTAAATGTTCTATTTGTAGAAGTCATCAACTGTTGATAACCTCAATAGCTTTTAGCAGTATAAAAGTAATTCAATTATTTTAGAAGCATTCACAAACATACCGCACAGCTTTTATATACTTATATATTTCACACGCTCATCACTCAAATATTGAATAAAATTATTACTATTTAAAAAAAAAAAAAGTCAAATATAACTTTTCATACATATATATTTAAAGTGCCAAAGTAATATATATGTAAATATATGAAACATCTGTGCCTAGTATGTAAATTCTATTATTTTAATGAGCATTGTTCAAACTACTAATATTTCTCATCTATCTTAAAAATTGTCGTCCAAAATATAATGAGATAAAATAATAATAATTTTATTTTCGAACGTAATTTGATCAAATTATTTTTCTTGTAGAGATTTTAACAAATTATGAGAGGAAAATACTAAAAAATTTATTGTAGAATGCTAATAAAATCACTTTTATTTTTTTAAATTAGCCAATGATAAAAGACCATTATATTGTTGATTTTTCTTAAGTTACTAAAAGGCTATTCGTGAAAATATTTATCACTGCTAAATGATTCATTGCTACAACTCAGTCTAAGATGTATGGTACATAGTTTTTTTTTATTTGGTTATCTGTATATTTCATTGCAAGGATATGGTCGGCTTGTCCACATTATTAGTGAAGAAGTGAACTGTAGCATATATGTAAAAATTGAATTTTAGATGTTGGATATGTAAATACATATAAATTGACAGCATTTCCTAAATAAAAATATCATTAAAATTAGACATGGAATATGATAACTAATATTTTAAACTGTGTCTATCTTGAGTCGCGTTCTAAATCACGGGCATATTCTAATGGCAGATCTATTTATTTATTTAACATGTACATCTTACTGTAATTGTTTATTTTGATTCAAATTTTCAAGTTGGCTTGAATTCAAATTAAAGTTAGTTTGGCAACATTATATATAAATAATTAGCTTATAAAGATTTCTTTTTCTTTTTTTAGGAGTTAGGTGGGCGTTCAAATTTGTCTCTCAAATATATATATATATATCTCCATCTCACGCACATATATATATATATATATATATATATATATTATTTTCATTAAACTTGTTACTCATCCATGCGCTATAAATAATTGTGCTAATTAATTGAAAATTTGATGTACAATTGAGTGGCCACAAGTAATTGCACGTGACTTGTTGCTACCCCTTTTTAAAAGTAAAGAAAATTTACGTACATAATTCCAATGTATTTATATATCTAACCTCTAAAATTTATATGACTATTGCTTGGAATTGAAGTTATAATGAATTATTGACCATTTCAAGTTGTTGGAAACCAAACAAGTTTTAATAATTGTTAAAGTTCCGAGAAAAATAAAAATTAAAGAGAAAAGGCAGACCATCGTACTATATGTTGAAGGAGAAAATCAAGGCTTGTTGTCCCATGTGTGCCATTAACCATATTTAAATGATGCGGTTATCATATTCTATGCGTTATGCATATTTTAATTTTAGAAAAAAATAAAAAAAAAAATTATTATTGTTAAATAGCAGTAAATAATAAGAGAATTTGGTTTCGTGTCATGTGCACATAAAGAGTTAAAAAGCATAGTACATTTGATCACAAGATTATTTGCTTCATTAATTTAAATTACGATTTGTGGAATATCATGTCATTATTTTGCATAGTTTCAACTGTTTACAGATTAATGTGCTTGAAAGTAATGCATTTTAATTGATCTCATTTAAATCATAACGATAGGAGACCATTGATCATCTCCTTTGCTCGAGCTCCCATCAGATCCGTGAGCCTTTCCGGTGTGCTGAAAATTCGAGAACCCTCCGGCATTGGGGATCAAACCCTCGACCCGACTATCTTACGCCGAAGCCGCCATCAATGAGTCGGGGCATGTGAGATATATATATATATATGTGTGTGTGTGTGTGTGTGTGTGTGAATTATTTTATATATCTCAACATTATTTTTTTTTATGGCTTTGAAATAATTATAATATGAGCATCCATTTTTTCTTATATGGTGAGATCGCACCAACTTGAAAGTGTACTCGGTAGTACTGAAACATGGTAGAAACAATATGCAATCATCATTAGATGAACCTACATAAAATACTTAGTGCATTTTTTGTATTTTTATTTTGTTTTTTTTTTTTTTTTTCGATGAGTAAATTATTATATATCGTTGGTAGAGTTGCAAATGAACTGAGCCGAGTTGAGGAGGGCTATGTTCAACCTTAAGCTTATTTATGAAATTCGAGCTCGAGTGCGGCTCTATGTCACGGTTTGCCATATTTAACAAATTGACAAGAAAATCATAAGATGGAAGATTTTAGAAAAGGCGGATAGATGAGTACAATCCAATAAATTCTATAAAACTCCATCATATTCTAGAGAAAAGTTAGAAGGAAAAACTCCAAGGATAATCCAATAATAACCTAAAAGGTTCTAAGGTCATGTATGCATATAAGTATTGTATAGAACAATCTAGAAACAAGAATAATCTAATGTATTCTAGAAGATTTCCCTTGAACTTGGAGGAGGCTATAAATAGGACTCCATTCCCTCATTTGTAGGCATCCAAGAAAGGACCCAATAAAACCTTCCGAGCTTCCAAGTATTCAAGTGTTGTAATTCTTCTTTTTAGTGAAGTTTTCCTTTCTTCAATACTTCTCCCTACTTTCTTCTTAGAGTATTTTGTGCTTACAAATTCAAGTGTTGTGAGTGCAGACTGATTTAGTGTCAAGGAAGAGCGCTAAAGCCACACAGGTGACGTTTAGTCAGTAACATCTAACTCAAATCGAGCTTTTAAGGTTGTGTTCAAAGTTGAGCTTATTTATAAAATTTGAGCTCGAGCTTTAATTAAGTTTTGTAATTATGTTCAATCTTAGTTCTTGTTGATCTTGATTTTTTTTCGTTTCACAGTGTGATGATTGAGTCATTGTCAAGCATATTAACAAGTAAATTATCAAGCTATTTAATTTCTTTCTAACTAATATTTGTTGAGTAAATTAAAATTAGAGCTATTGGGTTATTTATATTCTAACTAAATACAACTCACCGAACAAAATAACGACTAGTATTGTTGAGCTAATTATTTTCTAATCAAACGAGCTTTATTGAGCTTATAAAGATAAATGATCTTTTAAATGAATGATATACTAAATGCATAACAAACAAGCATATAGATGTGTAATATGAACGAAGAACTAAGCAAATAAGCCTTTATCTTATTTTATGTAGTACATATTAAACTTCAATTTAACATGAATGAATTTTAAATTAAGCTTTAAACGAGCTTATTCACAAGCTCAAAGTAAGCTTCAACCCATTTTATTCATCATTAAATGGATCTAATTTTCGAACTCGAAGCATCTTAACGAGCAGGATGTTCGCGAACTTTAAATGATATTATTCCTGAACATAACAAATGAAACAAGGACATGTTCAAACTCGTTTATTCAACAATCGAGCATTTAAAAAAATGTTCGAAATTGTTTAAATAGTCAATCAAGCCAGCAATAATGATTTCTTTATCAAGCCAAGTTATGAATAGTTTGTCAAATGCTCGACTCATTTGTAGCCCCCATCAGCAGCAAGAAAAAACTATAGTAAGTTTGTTTAGGTGAATATACAATACTTTCAGCTCGTCGTTCAAGTTTATTAAATATATAATATTTAACTTAATAGAGCCAAGAAAACATGCTCAAATATGATTACACAAAAATTAGACCAATCAAGTTTTGGGTTAAATCTAAACACATTTATCCAACACAATTTCTGGGAAAGGAAGCCCGCATAGCGTAAAGCCCATAACTATGGCATAATTTAGCCCAATATAACCCAAACATATCAATAACATTTTCCACTAACAAAATTTATAAACTAGAAAAAAAAGAAAAAAGCAAATTTAATTTTACTCGAATTTTCATGAATGGATTTTATAAAAAGCCAAATTGTTAGATTTTGCTATTTTTTTATATTCTAATTTCTCTCAATGCACAAACTTAGTTCCATCGAAGAAATACATTAAAAAATTATTGATAAATATGAACTCCATATAAATTCATCATAAATTTTGTGTTGATTTCATTAAAAATTTTAAATTTTTGCAATAAGCAATGTATCAAATTTTAATTTTTAATGCTAATAAAATTTATTTTTCTAGTTATTTAATCTGATTTAAGAGAATTATTTTATTTTTAAGTTGAGATTTGATTTTTTTTCTTTTTAATAAATTTGGGTCAGTAAACTTCAAGCATATGACCATTCGGTGCAGGAGGAAATATCCAATCACCAGTCCACCATCTCATCTACATTTGAGTATTAATTCGTTGCCACTTCTATTTTATACACATGTGGCTTGATTTATTTCTCTTTCATGTGAGATAACTCAAACTATTCAAATCATATCAAATTTTATCTCTTTGACTCGTTTATCATTTTATTTTAGGATGGGTATATTTATTACATATTATACACATAAAAGTTGTAATTTTAGTATTTATTAAAAAATTATAAAATAATATTCCCCCATTAAATACTTATAGGATAAACATTTTATGTTTAAAAACAACTATCTTGTAATTAGTGATATGTGTTAGAAGATTCACGACTGTGGAGTGATGAATTATCGTTTTAGTGTTGTACAAGAATTCTGCACTCACTCAGATAAAAGAAAACAACTAGTTGAGACACCAAGAGTTTTTAAGTGGAAAACCAAGAAGGGTAAAAAATCACGGGGCCTATTGCAGTTGTAAAAATCAACTATAAGTTGATAATTACATAAACACTTTGTCCCACCCGCGGGAAATGATTTTTCTAAGCCTTCCAAATTACAACTTCAACATGTAGATGAAATATTTGCAAGGAACGGGCAATGATGATAGTGATCGGTGCTGGCAGACAAATGGTCGCAAATGTCAGCAGCGGTTGACGACGATAGGCGGTGATCAATATTGGTTGACGGATCTCGACAAAAGTCAACGATGGTATGAGTGATGTTGTGCTTGAGCTCATTCTCAAAGCTTCAAGTTCTTCCGCATGCCTCAAGCTCTCTCGCTCTCATAAAAGTGGATATTGATAGCTGAGGGTTATTCAATTTTATATTTTTATATATTTAATTTATACTCCGAAAAAAATTAATTTTTTTTAAATTCGACAAAATATCTATCTTCTTTCTAATAAAATCTAACAATGATTAGTAGCTTTATGGTTGACGTGAGATATACTTGATCTATCTTAGCCACACTAAAAATTATTTAGTAATAATATATAGAGAGAGAGAGAGAGAGAGAGAGAGAGAGAGAGAGAGAGAGAGAGAGAGAGAGAGAGAGAGAGAGAGAGAGAGAGAGAGAGAGAGAGAGAGAGAGAGAGAGAGAGAGATTTGTCTATCACAGCTCACAGTTAAATATATGACAATTGGGCTCGATCCATCAGACCTAAAAGACCCATTTAGTGGTTGTGCTTCCCTAATAACTTATGAAATCTATGTTGGATGTACACATTATTATATTTTTTATTGATGGGTCTACTTTATTATAGAGATAATTAATTTTACATCATATTGTTCTTTAATATAATTAAACCATGAAGTGAAATAATAATAATTAAATCATTTAATTTAAACATTTAAAGTAATTATGATAAAAAAAATGCACTATGAAATGCCAAAAAAAATTTATTTGTATTTGCAAAATTACGTAAATTTCCTTAGAAAATGAATATTGATACCCAAAACATAGAAGAAAAATGCTATGTAACTATTTTTGTCTCAAATCTATGGATTATTAGATATGTTTATAACTTATCACTACTTAATGCAATCAAACCATTAAATTATATAATTGAAATTTTAAAAATAAGAATAATTACATTTATTAAATATTAAATAAGTTCCGACAATAGGATAGATTTGTGATTAATACATTTAACAGGACGGTTCCCACGTGACTAAAGGCTATGTGCAAGAGGGCTTGGCAATATCTTGCTGGACCACAAAGGCCGGAATCGGCCCACCTACCTTAAAGGTGGACCTTCGCAATATTTGCCTAATGCGGGATATGATAGAGAATTTAATGAGACCAGGAAAAGTGGCAAATAAATAATTCTAATTTTTGCTTTTTTTCTTCCCAACCAAAAACTTCAACTAAAAGGCAATTGGACCGGAATCAAGGGCATCATTATGAACGTTGAATCGAGTGTTGCAATATATATATATATATATATATAT
>NW_018164645.1:2032639-2110839 GCF_001263595.1 Phalaenopsis equestris
ATATATATTATATATAATTAAAATGTCAGTTCTAAAATTTAAATCAGCACACATTTTACATGTTGAAAAGGACATCATTAAGATTTTGAGACAGCTTAGAGATCAAAAAAATAAAAAATTTTGGTTTAATAATAAATATTGATGATCATTTAATTATTATTGCATGTGAATATTGTTACTTGATTACTATTATTTGATTAATGTTAACTAAATGTTATCTCCCAATCGTCATTACTTATATTACATAATAAAAATGCTCACCATTACTAATAAAATTAGGGATGTTTTATATAGAGATCATCCAAAACTTCCTATTTTACATATCGAGCACTCGAAGCTTTGTATTTACATATCAGACACTCAATCCCTCCCTTTTTTTTACATATGAAGCACTATAAATCTCCTAAATCCTCAGAAGATGCACTTTGTCGCACCCATGCATCATGCTAGTCTTCGACAGGGTCGTCTGCCGCACTCTTCTTCTCCTCCGTCGTGTGTATAATCCCATTGTTTTCATCCTTCTCTCTCTCTCTCTCTCTCTCTCTCTCTCTCTCTCTGAAGGACTCGCCAGTTTGTTTAAAACCGTTTAATTCTCTTTATCAAGTAAATCTCACCTCCAGAAATATGGATGATCTGGGGAATATAGTAATCAGAAGGTAAGAACATACGACAACGAAGATAAATAAGAAAAAGAACGTAAGGAACTCAGTAAAGTAAATTTCGCGAGATAGCCCAAGAGCGTACGCCCAAACAAAATCAAATCGAAAATACATTCGAAACATATCAGCAAAAAGACTCTACGAAAGCAAGCCACTACCAAAGATTTAAGTGTGTGTGCTTGTTATGAGGTCAATAGCAACACACAAAGGGACGTATCATTTTATTTAATTACACCTTATGGGAGAAGAAGAAGGAAGAGAATTTCGAATGCGAGCTTTCCTCGTCCTAACTCCACCGCATAGGTACCTAGGTTTCCATGCATGGACAGGAGGAATAGCCACCTCCGACTTTGCTGAAGGGTGTTGGGAATTTTTCCCTCTGATTTCTCGAAGGGAAACTCTCAATGAATCGTAGAATGGACTAGCTACAAAACATTTTTCATCCTACAACTCTAAAAACTTTGTAAAATGAACTAGCTAAAAAGTTTTTTCCATTCTACAACATCCAAATATTTCAAGCACTCCAGGAAAGATTGGAAACACCAAGGCCTCGGAAAATACGGATTCCGACCGTCTAGCGTTGGCACTAAGGCTTTTACAAGGTAGGACACTCATATTCGCAGGAGATTTGTCCATGACGGTATTCCATCCTAGCGGATTTCTTTAGGAAAACAACAACCTACTCTTAATCATTCTCTAACACAATCCTATGGCTAGCTAAGGAAAGGGAAGATGCAAGGGAACAAGTTTATCACCAATGATGGTTGGCTGGAGTCCAACTTTGCTCCGGAAGAAGCTCTCCTTATCGTAGGAGAAATGATGATTCCCCAAAATCCACGCTCCTTCTCTAAAGTAAGGAAGACGCTCTCCTATCTTGAGATATGGTGGAGTTTGTCGGAGATTTCCTTCTCTAAAGAAGGATGATGAATTTGTTGGCGTATGACCTTCTCCCATGTTAGGATGAATCTTTCCTAGCCATTTTCCTTGAAGCAGATGGAAGAAGAAAACACCGTGTCCAACAAAGTTTGTCAGAGAGAAGAGAATTCACTGGAGAAAAGGAGTTCGCTAGAGAAAAGGACTTCTCCGGAGAAAAAGGGGGGATGAGGAAGATGAAGAAGAATTCACCACTCCTTGGCGTTTCTCCTTGAGGAAGATGAAGATCTTTCCTTAAAACCTTGCCCCAAAAAGCTCTCTCCCAAGGAAACTCTAAGTTCTCCTCCCTTGCTCCAAGCCCTAGCCCTTAGGTTTAAGAGAAATGAGGAGAAGATCACAAAAGAAAGAGTCATAGCCATGATGAAGTTTTTCGGAGGCTTCTTAAAAAAGTCAAATGGTGGCATAATTGCCTCACTTTTTGCCTCCCCATGTAATCTCCCATGTCCAATGAAATCTTAAATTTCAACTGCATGGGGAGAAGTGTCGGGGTAAAAAATGATTCTAATTTTAAAAAATTTCAAGTCCAAAAAGTGGACTGGAGCCTAGGTGCCAGCAGGGTAGCCACTACTTTCCCGCTACTCGGGAAAAGATTGTTTCATAGGTAATTTGGGGCGCTTAAGCGCCCAGAACTCGTGATGACGATTTTGAAGGCTTAATATCTTTATGAAGATCTCCATTTTATTTAATTTCATACTCATAGCATTTATGTTACTATTATCAGTGTTGTATTTATTTTGAAAGTGTTTATGTAATTTGGAACATAAAATGTAATAATGTAGGATATATCAATAATATAGCTCTTGGGTCTTATTTTGGAGCATGCTTTTATTATAAGTATTATGTTTAAAATGTGTTTGTATTACAATGTTTCTTAATTTAAGTTTATATTTCAAACTTAGGGAGTTCAATATATAAATATATACAAATTATGTGTTATGCATGTAGATTTCCCTATGCCAATGACTCTCGCCCGAAGGAGGTGCTATACCATATATTTACTCGGATTGCTTAACTCTGTAAGTTATCAAACATATGTCGATTTGGCCACCACAGCCTCCAACCTCCAGTGAACTTCAGTAAGATCATTTTCGAATTAAGCCCTTTGCTGTTAGAACTTCAAATCAGCAACTAGTTGTCTAGCTTTCAAATCAGAAATGAGTCCTCACACGTCCACGAGTTCACCCTCCAATACTGCCACAAAGTTGGTCAAATTATCTTGAATTTTTAGTGAGGGATGAAAGCAGTCACGAGCTAGAGCTCCAATGCAACCTCAACTCTCGAAGTCTGAAACCCCTCGAATACTGGACTCATTTACTCTTCAACAACTTGAACACTACTAGAGTGAGCAGCTCCATATGGGATCATGACTTTCATAGTGCCCATTCCGTAGTCCTCCATGATCTGATCTATTGGCTTCTTCAAAAGCAATAGAGTATTGTATTCATCAAAGAAGGGAACATCAAATTGATGATATCTCATTGCGTTACATTCCGAAAATGAACCAACACTTTCCTGACAAGCAGCCTTGTCCTCAATAACATGATTCATAGAGGGATCTCTCTTTTTATATACATGATCTCCAAGCATAATTTCCGAGGGAGATTGTCACGATGCAACCTCACCTGCATTATCAAAGTGAACTTATGAGATATTGCCATAAACTCATGATTAAAAGGCTTATATAACAACCAATATAATCAAGACCAATGGAAACCATCACATCGAGCACCTCTTATTCCTTAATCGCATCGAGAAATTGACCCTTCACTTGATTATTCAAATCTAGGGCAATCTTTCATGGTGAGCAAGATTTAGGTGGAAGCAATGAAACTTCATCTACCAAACTTTGGCCCTCCACAGTACCCCAGCTGAGGAATCTATATAGTTCACATCCTTTAGCAACAAACTAGAAGAAGGACCCTTCACCAGAATGTCATGTCCCTCGAAAAGTTTGATTTTTTTCTAAGAATCCTCTTCCGACTTTTGAAAGACCAATTGCTTCCTATGGCAGAGGTTCTCTTCTATGCTGCGTCGTGAAATTTTCATCTCAAATGTTGGGATCTTGCTCATAGTTATATAAAGCTTGTCCAAGTAACATCACTTTTCTTAAAAAATACAGAACTCATGATTCTATCACAACTCTTTTATAATCTCGAAGAGAGTACTTATAAAAGTCTGAGCAACTGCAGTTAATATTATTAATGATCTAACTTACTTATTGTATCTTCTTTCCTTTCTTAGGCAACTCAAACGGTGTAACTCCAAAAGTTAGAGTATAGGTTTTGTCTGAAAAATGACATAATCATCAAACAACTTTACTAAATTCATTCAACCATATGTTCAACATTTAACGGATGTCAATAGACTGAAGTAAAAACTATAGAAGATCCTTTCTCACAAGAGAGCCAACGCATATTATGGAGCCAACATGTCGATGTTGTTAAATTGATCCCACTTGACACAGTGGTTAAACTGAGCCCACTTGCCGAAGTGGTTGAATGAAGCCCACATTCCAAGCGAGTGAGACAGAGGAAGAATAACGAAACGGGGGTGACAAAGGAAGACTTTGAAGGAGAGCATTGATTTGTGCGGGAGAATGAGTAACAGAAGGACGAAAAAAGGATTACACGCATGATGGAGGAGAAGACCAGCATGACGAATGACACTGGCGAAGACGGGCATGACGCACGGGAGAGACAAAGTGCTTCTTCTAAGGATTAGGAGATTTAGAGTGCTTCATACCTTAAAAAAAAGGGTTTAGATGTTTGATATGTAAAATAGGAAGTTTAGGGTGTTCTCCACATACACCCCCCCAAAAATTAATGTATGTGGTCAGCATCAAAATTGTTGTCATTGTTAGAATATCTTTCACATGAGTTGGTATCAGCCCTAAATATGCACTTACTCAACAAATTAATATAATATTATAACTAAAAACTCTTTGATTTATTTGGTAGCATGCTATGAATTGTTGCACAGTTAATATGATGTAAATTTGAGCAAATGAAGTTGTTAAGATTTAAATAAAAATAATGATAATAAATATCTCCAAATAGAATTGATTATGTGCTTTAATTACAGCTTCTTAATTTCAAATAAACAACACCTTGAGCCTACCAAAATTATCCCAAACAAATAGAGTCCACCAACAGTCACAAACCGGCACCGATCCGTTGGCTGGCAAGTTCACACCGAACCGGACCAAAGCCAACCCGACCCCGGTCCAGATCGTACTCAACCCACAGATCCTGCTGATGGTGATGCCCTATTACGTACGCTTCGATCGGCACCAAATCTGCGTTACCAAACGTCAAACACCACACAGAATCACCACCGCGCCGTTCTCCTGCAACCCGGTAAAGCAGCCGCTGGCCGCCGACCACCACCTCTGCTCCGGGCAACACAAGAGACACCGCAGGAATACCCTCCGGCGGCGTCGCTCGCAGCGACGGAATCAGAAAACACGCGTCGAACGCTCCCTGGTAGACAAAATCCGGCTCCTCCAATTCCTTCAGCACCCCCTTCGTCCGCCTTAAAAATTCGATTTTTAGCGCCGAGTAAGCAGAGCCCAATAGGAACGTGAACTGCGTTCCGGAGTCGACGATGGTTTGTCCGGCACCCGTGTGGTCCGGTACGAGCACGGATTTCGGGATTGGAAGCAGGTTACCGGCGACGCGGATGCCTTCGAGCTGAACGGAGTAGGCCACGCGGTCAAAGTACGGTAGAGGAAGTGAGATTTGGAACAGAGGAGTGTAGTTTAAGTGTGGGACGAAGTTGAGGTCTGCGTCACCGAGGAGGAGCACGCCGGCGGCTTCTGCGGCGGCGGGTATGCAGTAGGAGAAACGTCGGATGGAGGTTTGCGTGATAAAGGAGAGGGGTCCTTGGTTCATGCCGAGAAGTCCAACTGCGGTTTGGTCGGAGACGGAGGACGAGAAAGATGTGTTTATGCAGCCAAAGGCGGCAAATTTATGGACGGGGAGGAGGAAGAGATCAGAGGCGAGGAGTCCGTCGGAGGTGGAGCCGTCTGCGTAGGAGAGGGAGATCTGACAGCGAGAAGAGGGGTCGCAGGGAACGTAGGATTGGCAGGTTGGGGAGGAGCAGGGGATGAAAGAGAAGGAAGAAGAGGAGAGAGGGTGGAAGGAGTAGTCAGTGGAGGAGTTACAGAGAAGCCATGAGAGTTCGCTGCCAGTGTCGAGGACCATGGAGACGTTTTGCGGCGGAGTTCCGACGGAGAGGGAGACGGTGAGAGAGATGTTGTGATGGAAGAGAAGCTTGTTGGATGGCTGAGAAAGGAGAAGCGGCGGGGAAAGCTTCTGAGTTCTCAATGGCAATATCACTGCTTGATTCTTGCTTATTTTGTCGGTTTCTCTCTCTCTCAAGCATTGGGAAGAAGAGAGTAGGAGAAATGAGATCATGAGAATAGAAGCAGCAGCAGCAGAGGATCCCATTTCTACTGCTTAAGCTTCTCAGTGAACCCCGAAAGAGTGGAATATCAAAGCTTTTAAACAATGTATATTGTTAGGCACCAAACACTTAGTCAAATGTATTAAAGCCACGTATTTTTGAAGCTTGTTCGATAACAATAGAGCTTTTTAAGTAATTAATTGATACAACTGTGCTGGCATTCCAAAATCCCGTTTTACAAAATATGGATTAAAACTCATCATAAAAGTTAGAATTATATATAACCGAATCCAGAAGTTTAAAGCTGTTGAGTATGAAAGGTTGGATCTTTAAAGCTTTGATTGTAAGAATTATTGTTTGATTGCAGGAATTAGTGTTTTATAAACGAATCAAGAAGTTTCACTCCAGTGCATGTAATAGAATTAGACAAATAATAAGACAAGAATTATCTTCCCTGTTATTTTTCTTCTCTGGTGTTGCTTGATCCTTTCAATTACAGAGTCCAATCATTGAGCTCACCTGCCCTTTAGCTGACCTCTTTGTTTTGTCGTGGCATAAAAGTCTTTGAGATTCTTGATCTTGATTGCATATTTGTTTGAACATAAGTGCATTGCTTTTGAAAAAAGTTCACCCACCATATTTTTGAGTTTGGACTGATCGGGAAAAGGAGGAATTTTCAGCGGAGATAATTGATAATTCTACAATTGTATTCATAGAGTATGCTGTTATAGAAAGAATTCAAGTGAAAGGCATAAATAATAGAGGGCAAGCAGTACGCTGGGATGTGATATAAGAGCTGATGGTCATGTGAAGCTGTTGCTTCAGTGGAAAGCTGGCTATTCTATAATTATGCCCATTAGTGTCCTTTTGGACCTCTGCCCCTATTCTTCCTTCCGCCTTTAGGTTGAACTTCAATTCCCTCTTTAATATTAGGAAGATCTACAAAGATATCACTCAATTTCTATGTATTTATATAATGAGCCCCTAAACTTCAATTTTTATATAAATGTCACTTTGCACTTTCTAAAACTTAAAACTGTAATATTTTTATATAATATGAAAGATTTGAGTGTTATAAATCTTTAAAAAAAAATTTTGCAGTTAGAAATGTAAATATATAGGAATTAGGTGACATATATGTAAATGCCCCTTAATATTAATCTTATGAGCTTTTCGGGTTTATTGTGATTCATTACTAATTTAATAATAATAAATATTGTGTACAATGATCTAATGATTCACAAAGGTCTTATTTGGAATCATGTTTCTTTATTTTATGTTTTATTTTTACTATTGTATCACAAATTATCCTGCTTTTTTTTATAAAAAAAGTCTTTCAAATGAAAATTTAACTTTTAAAAAAAACATAATTAGAAAAAAGTTTCGTTTGTCATTAGAGTGCCTAGTAAATTCGCGGTGGTAAAGTAATGGATTATTGTCTTAGCGTTGTGCGAGGATTCAGCACACTCAGATGAAAATAAATCAAGTTGTGATAACAACAGAAATTTTTACGTGGAAAACCCGAAAAGGGGAAAAACCACGGGACCTAGTCCAATTGTAAAAATCTACTATAAGTTGATGATTACAGATGCCCCTTGCCCCACGGGCGGGAAATAGTTACTAGTTTTCCAGGTTACAACATCGACTGACGACGTATGTTCAACGGTGGTTGACGGAGATTGACAGTGATCGACGGTAGTTGAAGATAATCGACGGAGGTCAACTGTGATCGACGACGATCAACGGTGGCCGGCGGTGGTCGACAGATGTCAGCGGTGGTTGTCGACAGAGGTCAGTGGTGGTCGACGAGGATCGACGATGGCGATGGTGATCTTGGACTTGAGCTCCTTCTCAAAGCCTCAAGTTCTATCTTAAGCCTCCTCCCTTTCATGTGAGTGGTGAGACTCCATTTATAGTGTTTTGAGTGTCATTAATGCAGGAATATGAACCATTTTGATCGGACGGTCCGGAGAGCTTCCTTTGATCAGATGACGTTTGATGGACATTTGAGTGCCTTAACGATGTCGGAATTGAGCAATATTGGGCTTGTTGGATTTGTCTTGTCGAGACGCTCGATTCGACATTGAACTTGCTAGATTCGACATCTGTTTGACCTTTCAAATGCCTCCGAAAATTCTCCAATAGTGGTTTAATGGTTTGATCCGGGCTTGCTTTGGTTTGGATTGGACTGACTTTCATATCATTAGGTCCGTCTCATCGAGTCGATCAATTTGACTATAAGTTTGCTGAAATCGGAGCTTTGGATGACACTTAATCGAAGTTTGAATGTTTCTTGTTCAAAAAATTATACTGAGATTCGTGCTAGATGATGAAAATTTGTTAGTGGCGTATCAGTTGCCCCCCTATTTTCTGGGGAAACTATTTTTTTTTTCTTCTGAAAATATTAAGATCTATAGACTTTTCATTTTTTAATACTTAAAAACTTTAGATATATATACTTTATTACAATCAATATACAAATAAAATTATTATTTATTTTAAATAGAATATTAAAAGCTCAGTTGGTAGTTCATTTTTTGACACTTTGCAGGTGGCGTGGGATCAAATCCCTCCCGACTCAATATATATATTAATTAAATATGTGGGTCATAGCGGGGCATGAAGCCCGAAGCAAACTAAACGGGTTGAACGCTAAACGGGCCTATGAACTCTTGGGTTAACGTTGAACGGGCCTCTGGCCTCTGAACTCCTGGCAGCTGAACGGGCTGAGCAGGAATCTGAGGGTCACAAAGCAGCCAAAATTAATTAAAGAACCGGTCATTTAATTAATTAATTAAAGAATTCCAAGGCCACGATTTCGGCAAGATTTAAATAAAAAATAGACATTTAAATGTATATTTTTTAAATCACAAAATGTGACACAAAATGTGAAAAGTTTTTTTATTAATTTATTTTTTAATTAATTTCAATCATAAAGGTAGAATTTTAAAAACTAAAAAACTGAAGGAATATAAAATGAAAAGTTTTTTTTTAATAAATAATTTTTTTTGATGACTAATTAATTTTATCATGAATATGAGAGGGTTTTTCAGCATATAAATAGGCCAAGGAGAGGAAAAAAAAAGATGGAGTCCTCGTCGCTGCCTATAAGGTGATCCGGGATTTCCCAAAAGAAGAAAGTCGTCCCCATCCTACGTAGCAAACAAACAACATGATCTTTTTTTTCGTTGCGGCGAAGAGTTACGGTGAAGTGTTGTGGCAAAACGTTGTGGCGAAGAGTTGCGACGAAAAGTTGCGGCGAAATGTTACGGTGAAGTGTTGCGGCGAAACGTTGCGGTTATGAGTTGAGGTGAAACATTGCAGCAAAACGTTGCAGCGAAGAGTTGCGGCGAAATAATGCGGCAAAGTGTTGCGGTGAAACGTTGCGGCGAAGAGTTGCAGCGAAACGTTGCGGACGAGCATCTCGGCAGGGTGTCGCGACGGGGCATTGCGACCACGCGCACATTGTGGTGGAGCATCGCATATTCTGAAGGAGATCTTGTGCTGCTTTGGCATGTTATGAAAGTGATGAAGAAATGATGTAGTTTTCTGGCCTCGCCATAAGGGGGAATTTTCATGTATATGTGGTGGCGATATCTGGAGACCCCTTGACGATTATCAGATATATCGGAATTTTAGGAAAGCGATGTCGACTCTAATTGAAGATGAACTGATTTGTTGTAGCCTTTGTACATGTATATGTTGGTATTTGTAGCATTTTTATTCATCTTTTGTGACAATTGTAGATGATAACAATATATTTTTTTGTTGCTTCCACGGTTGTTGTGGCTTCTTAATTGTGCAAAATTCTGCAAAATTCTTCTGCGGCTCGTAGCCTTTTGAGGAATTTTTATGCACTTGTGTCTTTTGAAGCTTATAGTCTTCTGAGGTCTTTTATGCACTTGTGTCTTCTGAGACTTATAGTCTTCTGAGGTCTTTAAGTGTACATGTGTTTTCTGATGCTTGTAGCCTTCTGAGGTCTTTGAGTGTACCTGTGCCTTCTGAGGCTTGTAGTCTTCTGAGGTCTTTGAGTGGAGACTTTGTCAACCACTTGCTCTCATGGATTCTTTCTAGTGAGGACCCTATCCACAACTAGCTTCCCATCGAAACTTCCCACTTGGGCTCGTCCTACGGTAGCTTCTCATTGAGTTTTGCCTCTTGGGCTTGATTTTTATGAGTATGATATCTTCCCGTCGAGTCTTGCCTCTTGGGCTCGACTTTTAGGGGTATAGCTTCTCATCCTCAAGGGGGTTTTCTACACAAAAATCTTTCGTGAGAAAATAAGAAAATTTCATTGAAATGATATTTTAAAGCAACATAAAAATTTTGCTAAAATAAAATTAAGAGTTTATAAGCCAGTCTTTTACTCAGATAATATGAGTTGCTCATTCAATAACTTCAACGGTTCTCTTTTGGTTCCCCTCACATTGTTGTTGTAGGTAGCGACCTAGGTGACATTGACGTATTAGACTTTCAATTTCTTCCTTTAATTGAAAACATATTTTTGTTGAATGTCCTTTTGCACGGTGAAAATGACAATATTGAGACTGGTCTCCACCATTTGGATTTCTTAACGACTTTAGCCACTTGACAGTCTCTTCATCATTGATTGTCATTAAGATGTTAACATGTGACGTGTTGAGTGACTTGTATTCTTTTTCTGATCGTTGCTCACGATTACCTTGTGGCCTAAAATTTTTTTGTTGCGAGAATTGATTGGTATCTCCAGCGTTATTCTTGCGCTTGCCCCCCAATCACTCAAATTGTTCCTTGTGAGCAATGATGACCTCATCTGTAGAGATTTGTGCCTCAACACGGTGAACAAGGTCAACATAAGAATGAACCGTCTCCCGGATCAATGATGAGTAGAAAGGTGTTGGGTCGATCCCCCCAAGGAAGACTCCTCTTAGTAACTCTGGATCTACTCCCGGGATCTGCCGGGATTCAGTAGAAAACCTGCGGAAGTAATCCTTCAATGATTCTCCTTCGCTTTGAAGAATTCCCGAGAGATGGCATGAATCCTTGATGATCCGTTGGTTTGCTACAAACTGTTTTATAAACAGTCTGACAAGCTCATTAAAGGTGTTTACAGTGCCCCATGGCAGAGAGTAGAACCAGGTTCGAGCTTGTCCTTTAGGAGTAGCCGAGAAAACGTAGGGGTCGGTTATCCCTTCATATGTATCGATGTTCGGAAGCTTGAAGCCTGTTGGGATGGGGTGTTGGAGGACCGTATCCACTAAGGGAGATGATTCATGTATGTTGCAGTGAGTATAGAAACGATCCTTTTTCTATAGGGGAAACTCTTCTCGGACGAGGCGTCGTAGTTCATTACGAATGACATCATCTGAAATGACAGGAAGATGTGGCGATGTCGGACGAGCTGCACGAGATGGATGAGTGGAACTCGCGGTATCTAGGAGTTCAACATCACGACCTAACATGGGATGTGTTCCTTCTTGAGGAGGCGGGGCGGTACGAGTTCCTCCGAACGATATGTTTCCTGTACGCCGCGTAGTTAATGGTGTGGGCAGCGGTTGTTGAGCCCCGCGTAGGAGCCGTAGAATTTCTAGTTGAGACTCCTCCACTCTATGCATTCGATCTCGTACGGCGATGGTCAGTGGTATGTTTCTCATACGGTCGGCGGTCGTCGACGGAGGTCAGCGGTGATTGACGGCGATCAACGGTGGCCGGCGGTGGTTGACAGAGGTCAACAGTGGTTGTCTACGGTCAGTGGTAGTTGACGGCAATCGACGATGGCGGGGATGATCTTGAACTCGAGGTCATTCTCAAACCCTCAAGTTCTCTCTTAAG
Source organism: Phalaenopsis equestris (assembly GCF_001263595.1). NCBI lineage: Eukaryota > Viridiplantae > Streptophyta > Magnoliopsida > Asparagales > Orchidaceae > Phalaenopsis > Phalaenopsis equestris. The sequence continues at coordinate 2,044,447 of NW_018164645.1, forward strand.
CCTCCTCTCTTTCATGTGAGGGGTGAGACTTTATTTATAATATTTTGAGTGCAATTAAAGCAGGAATATAAACCATTTTGATCGGACGGTCCGGAAAACTTCCTTTGATCAAATGACGTTTGATGGACATTTGAGTGCCTTAACAATGTCAGAATTGAGCAATCTTAAGCTCGTTAGATTAGTCTTGTCGAGATGCTCGATTCGATGATGAACTCGCTAGATTCGACATTTGTTTGACCTTACAAATGCCTCCGAAAATCCTCCAATAGTAGTTTAATGATTTGATCTGGGCTTGATTTGACTCAGATTGGACTGACTTTCATATCATTAGGTCCATCTCATCGAGCCGATCAGTTTGATTATAAGTTTGTTGAAATCAGAGCTTCAGATGACTCTTAATCGAAATTTGAATGTTTCTTGTTCAAAAAATTGCACTGAGATTTGTGTTGGATGATGAAAATTTGTTGGTGGCGTATCAGAGTACACCAACTTCTTATGTTCTTAGATATCTAACACCTAAATAAGTGGAATGCACGTTTTCATCCATAGACTATAGGCAAGGAAATATGTGTAAAAATTGAAGTTAAGTGTCAGATATGGAAATACATAGAAATTGAGTGGTTTGTTTGTAAATATACCTACATATAAATGAATCCTTATTGCGATGCAGTCTATGGCTTGTCACGTCCTCTTTCTTGTCAATTAGTAGCTTTGGTTGTCGTACATTTCCATAGGATAGGATCTAGGATCTGGAGATTATACATTATTTCTTCAGAATATTTTGCTTTATTTCTTTTTTACTTTTCACCCCATTTATAGGCAAGCGGCTTCTGAATTGTTTCTTGTGTTTTGCTGGCCTTTTGTGTTTTCTAATTTTTCATGATATATTTTTTTATGTTTTTTTAATTCAAATCACCTCTATGCCTCATATGGCTTTTTTAAACCTTGATTAGCAAACAAATTTTATCTTTTTTATGCAGGAAAAAGCATAAAGCTTAAATGTTGCTAAGATGAGAATGCTTTGGTTGATGAATGGCTTGACACTTGAGACAATGCGAAACGAATCTATTCGTGAAAGAATTGGTGTAGCTCCAATGAAAGACAAAAGTTAAGAGATAAGTCTTAGATGGTTTGGTCACATTAAACGTCGACTATCTAATGATTCACTTATGAGAGTAGAAGTTTGTTTTGACTTATGTTAAGAAAGGCAAAGATAGACTAAAAAAGTCTTAAGCATATTATATAAAAACTGATCTTAATCTATTAGAATTGAATGAAAATATGACACTCAATAGGACGCAATGGAGAAAAAAGATTCATGTAGCTAGCCCCACTTAGCGGGATAAAAACTTATTGTTGTTATCTTTGTTGTTATTGTTGTATGCAGAAAAGCAAATATTCATGTATTTTGCTTGATGTTAGACTTTTTCAATATAGGAAGCTTTACATACATATCACTCAATTCTTTTGTATTTTCATGTTTAACACAAATTTTGATTTTTACATACATGCCCTCTTACCTATGCATGAAAATGTGCATTTTACTTTTCAAAAGCTAAAAATATATTAATACTTATATAAAAGATTTTGGTGGTATAAAAGTAGAAAAAAAAAAAAAACAAAGTTTAGGCGTTGGATGTGTAAAAACAAAAGAATTAGGTGTTATGTATGTATATGCCCCTTCAATATATCATCTTGCTCTTCGATATGTTTCCAGCCTGCACATTGTCACCATACATTGGAAATAACCTGCAGCACGTCAATAAATATTGTAACAATAGCTATATCTATAAAACTGCACTCAAGTTGGGCCATATGCAAATAAGGCATACAATAGTTTCATGTATACTAAATGGTTGGGCCATATGCAAATAAGGCATACAATAGTTTCATGTATACTAAATGTTATTTTTGCACCAAAATCATCACAAATGATAAAAAGCCAAGTTCTATTTTGCTCAAACCCACTAGAATTTGGATCGTATTAAATAAATGCAGTAATATATAAAACAAGAAAAAAAATTAAGTACTTTGATTGCAAAAGTTTTAGCATGACAAAGAACCTAAAAAATAATACCAGGAAAAGGCAGTTGGGCAGAATTTCTCAAAAAGTGAAACACCCTCAAGCAGAGTAAAATAGAAAAGTAAATTATTATTAAAATTAATATGAAAAGATGATTAACATCTAATCTTATAGCCACTCTCACAAATTCCTTCCAAAGGTGGAAGTTTTAGAGTAATTCTTATACCGAAGAGAAGCATAATGATTGCTACAGTAATTAGATATGTGAGAGTATGAATTATAATACCTCCATATTATATTTGTATTTCACATCACATTAATGCTATAAAAAATGGGGACACCAAAGCCCTCAAAACCCTTGGGAAGGGTTGTAGTATTCCAAGCAACAGTATGTAGTTCCTTATCACAAGAACAATGGTGCAAATAAGTTTTTAAATGAAGAATAAATCTTTCTCCTTAAACCTTTTCCAAAAAACTAGCCAATCTTCAGCATAAATCTTGAATAAAAGATTATTATAATAATATTGACACAAGAAAGAAGATAATGTTAAATGAAGAAAAAAATGAATGAGATGATTTGACATTGGAGTGATGGGGAGGTTCATAAAGTTATTAGATATCATGACAATTATTTAGATGATTTTGTCTGCAAAGATTATAGTGACAATGTTGGCTTTTAGAGCATAAAAATTTTGATTTTGGTCTTTAAAACACTTCATTTAAAATCTAGTTTTATCCTAGATTACTAATTTCTATGCTGTTTATGTTCAAAATCTCTACTCAATTTTTCAACACTAGGGTACTTCTTGTTATGCATCTGTTATTAATTAAGGTTATGTAATCTAATGAATTTTGTGTGCATTATAACTTTTATATAATTTTATGACTTCCTTGTGTTTTTAGTTTGAAACCTGCACCTTGATTGGATTAAAATCCTATGATTCGATCGAATTGAGAAAATCACCTCGATTTATAATATGGTTTATTTAAGCCTTGAAAGTATAAACATTTTGATATTAATCTTTACAGCAAAAAAAAAAAAGGATGTTTAAGATATTTTTAAATCCTAGTAACCATCTTGTATATCATTCTATGAAGTTATGCGTTATTGAAATGAAACCTTATGTAGAAGAATAATATGTGTTTTGAAGAATGAATTTGATTTTATGTTAGAAAGATTTATCTTGTAGACAACTTTTCTGCAGTGCAAACAATAGAAAGGATGAAAGTAACGAAAGGATATTTGTATGATTTTAATCAATCTTAAAAGGTCTTATAAGCAAGAACCATGAGAGATTTTGATGAGAATTACATGGAGATAGTGCATCTACGGTATATCAATGGTATATAAATAAATATTGATGCATGCTAGAGAATTCACAGCGGTAGAGTAATGAATTATCATTTCAATGTTATACGAGAATCCAACACACATTCAAAGAATAAAAGAATAATAGAAGGAGACCTCTCAACTTTTTATATGGAAAGTCCTGGAAAAGGGAAAAAATAATAAGGTCTAGCCCAATTTAAATGATTCACTAGGTAATGGTGAGTATACATACGCACTCTTCTCCTGAGTTAGGGAAGATGAAATTATAAAGATGATGTACAACGGTATTTTAACAATAATAGCAATAAGAGCCGTGAAAGCCGTAGTCAGTTGTTATGGAGGCAATAAACCATTATGAATGTTGTAGACAGTGGCTGCAGCGTCAACTTAACATAAAGGTTTTAGTTGAAAGTCTTGGTAGTAGTGGGTCGTGTGAGTCATAAACTCGTAGATGGTTGTTTCAGGAATGTCGATTGACCACAAAATCCATAATAGAGAGTTGCAGGAGCTATGAGCAATGTATGTTGTTGTTAGTCACATAAACCGTAGCAATGATTAACTGCGATAACGTTTGTAGGCCGCAGATGCCAGAGTTGGGAGTTGTGTAGGCCATGTATGTCACGTAGGTCGTACTAGAGAGTTGCGATAACGTCTGTAGGCCGCTGAAGACGAAGTTGAGAGCTACGTGAGCTGTGAGTCACGTAGGACGTAGTTATCCATGTTGGTCTTAGTGGTGAGTTGTAATAACATTCGTAGGCTGTAGAGGCTAGAGTAGAGAGTTGCATAAGTTGTGAGCTGCATAGGCCGTGTTTGGTCATACAGGTTGTAGCGAAGAGCTGTAATAACATCTTAATGCGATAAAGACAGAATTGAGAGCTGCATGAGTTGTGAACCACATAGACCGTCCTTAGTAATGCAAGTCGTATTGGTGAGCTGCGAAAACATTTGCAGGCCGTAGAGGTCAGATTTGAGTGCTACATGAGCTGTGGGGCCGTAGGTCGTAGTTGGTACAACAGTCAAAAAAAACACGTTGTTCACGAACATCTTTCGGCTAGTTGTTAAGTAAACGGGTCGAACATGAGCAACCCTTTATTCGACTCATTTTAGCTTAAAATAAGAAAATTACATAGAGTATATATATATATATATATAAAATTATAACAGCTCTTGTGGTCATGTGATTCTGCGATTTTTATTGCATAGAGTTAGTGCAGGTTCGAATTCAACACTCAACATCTATTTTTTTTTCTAATTAACTTTAACGAGTCAATTTTGAGTTGAACACGAACACATTGTTCACGAGTCAATTTCGAACACGAGCCGATTTCAAACACGAGCAATTACGAATGAGCCGAACACCAGCCAAGCCTGAGCTCATTCAAACTCGGCTCGTTTACAGCTCTAGTAGTTGGTCATGTAAGTCGTAGTGATGAAACTTAATAATATTCATAGGCCACAGAGGCAGGAGTGGGGAGCTTCGTTAGCTATGAGCCACTTAGCTCCTAGTTGGTCATATAGGCCATAGCAGAGAGCTGTAACAACATTCATAGCTCATAGAGCTCAGAATTGAGAGTTGCATGAGCTTTGGACCACGTAGACTATAGTTAGTCACAAATGCCTTAGTGAAGAGTTTCGACAATGTCCATAGACCGCAAAAACTAGAGTTGGTCATGCAAGCCAAAATGGTGAGTTGCGATAATATCTGTAGGCCGCACAACCCGTAATAGAGAGCTGCATGAGCAATGAGCCACGTAAACCGTAATTGGTCACATAAGTTATAGCGTGGAGCTGTAATAACGTTCTTAGGACATAGAGGACAAAGTTGAGAGTTGCATGAGCTCTGGATTAGGGCCATAAAAATTAGGGTTATCAATTTTGTCGCTCCTGAAGTGTCACTTTGTCTTTCGTTGCCCTGAACCTTCTCACATTGGGTATAGGGGTAGTTTGCACCCTCAAAAAAGAGGTTGGTTCTGCCCCTAACCATATTATAAGTACGGTGGTTGTAAGCAATCATTGTAGAGAACATTTTACATCGTCTTTGGGGTGTGTCGTGACATCGTCTTTAGGGAGCATCAATACACCATATTTGGGGCGAGTTAATGCACATTATTCAAAATGATGTGCTACTTCGTTGGGTGTTTTGTTACTCCGCAACGTACGTTTGGACTCCACAGTACTCGTCATACTTCTGGATTGGGTTTGGTTGCAAAGAGCATGGAGCAATTGGCGGTGGTCAAAATCAGTCGGCGAGGACTGTTTGATAGTCGTTGGCAGTTGCATGAGTGGGTGGTGTTTGCTGGACATTCAGTGTAGAACAATGAACCTCAATTCCTTCTCCTCCAAGCTCTAGATTTCCTCTAATTCAAGTTCTAGGTCCCCTTTCATGAAGGGTAAGTAACTATTTATAGAGTTTGGGAGAGGTCTCCCTGTAAATAAGAAAGGAATCAAGTTCACACTATCAAACGACCCGAAGAGGTTCCCTCAATCAGACGATATTCTGTGAACATTTGAATGCCTTAAAAGTGCGAAATCAAATAATCTAGGGCTCGTTGGATTCATCTAATCAGACGATCAATTTGAATATAAGTTTCTCAGATTTGAAATTTGTTTTAACCTTTCAGTTAGACACCAAAAGCTTTCAAAAATGGTTTAACAACCTGATACACGCTTGATTTGACTCAGAATTGGTCAATGTTAGTGTCATCATGCTCATCTCGTCGAACAGGTCAATTTGACTGTAAGATTATTGAAATAATAGTTTTAGATGATTTTTAATTGAAGTTTGAACGTTACTTGCTAAAAATTGTCTTAAGATGCATGTCACGCCTCGAGATACGCATTAGATGATGAAAATTTATTGATGGCATATCATATGTATGGTGTGTGTGTGTGTGCCGCTTACCCCGACCTGTTGGTTGGCATTCTTGGTGTAAGACCCCTCAGGTTGGGGGTTCAAATCCGCTATGGCAACATGTGCCTTAAGGAGGTGGTACTCGAGTTGGTTGGCAGATTAGTAGTGGTTGGAGGCTAGTATAATAGCCTTTGGTCATTCCTTATAAATATATATATCTATATTCAAATAATTATAATAATTATGAACTGATCAAAGAGTTTTCAATCAATGTGTAATTAACTTCAGGGACTTGTAATTAGCATGACAAAAAAATAGCTGCATAATATGATATTAATAATTAACTGATATTATTGGATGACCAAATGGTACTCATATATGATAAGCTTAAGCCTCCACAATTAATTACCCAAAAGATAATGATACAGATAATAGCAAAATTTCTTTGGTTGATACTTTAGAAATGTTATACAATGAGTGAATATCATGTAAATTTGAAGGTAAAAGTGTAAATTTCTTTTTATTATTTTTATTTTTATTTTTTTGTTGTTGTTGTTGTGGGTTATGCCACATTTTATTTTATTTTTTCACTCTTTAGTAACATCCTATGATGCAGGTAATAGAATTTTTTTTACTTGGATCAACAGACCAAAATGGTACTAGCAATTGATTTCCATGTTATGCATTGCGTGCGTGATCAAAATGGGAACCATGTTATTTAAAAATATATCAAATTTACTCCTTCAGATGCAATTCAAGTAAGTACATTATCTACCCGTCCATATAGTTTCCATGTCAAACAGGTCTTCTCTAAACGTACCACTCTCTACAAATCTGGGTTAATATTATGTTCCCATTACCATTAAGTTCTATAGATAGAATTGTAGTATGTGATCATCCTAAAACCAAACAGATCATTATGAATGAGATTCTGTAGTGTATCTGCACACCGGTACAAGAACAATATAGCAATTAAGTGGTTCAGGTTGGCTTTATTTATACTGGGAAACATTTACTTTGAATTTGGCAGAAAAAAAGGTAAAACATTTTGATATTATCACTTTGTTCTTGACCTTATAAAAAATAAAATTATTCAAAACTCGACAAAATTCAATAAGAGAACTATACCGACTGCTAGGAAAAAGAGGACAAGAACAAGTAAAAAGAGTTAATCTAATAGAAGAATAAGACTTTAATTTGATATGAGAGGGGATGACATCCCCAAAATTTTAGCATGCTTGATAGAATTCCATCCAACTACACCAACTGAAAGAAAGTAGAAATCAACATAACATGTTTTTAATTGCAAAACCCAACAACTATAACTAAAATGCCAGAAAATAGAATCGACTGTCTTAAGAGATTGCTAGCCTTCTCCTAAAGAGAAAAAAATGTTAAAATGTCATAAAATATTACAGAGAAAGTCATGCAAATATTAAAGCGCTAGAAGGACAAAAATCACAAGTTACATAAAGTAATGCAAATAGAAATTCCTATGATAAAACGCGAAGGAATCATAAATATTGGGTAGTTATAGCAATTGAGTCCTAGTAACAAATGCTCATAACAAAAGATCCACTATTTCTATTTTTTGTGGCATTCAAGTGTCTATTTTTAAGATGGAGTTGACTTTTTAGTATTATCTATTTTCTATTATTAGGCTTGGTTAGGCATCATTGTTTTATGTTGTGTGTTGTGCTATATAGTTTTGTGTTGCATGTTTTTTGTAAAGCTTGCTACTATTCAGTAAAGTTGAAATACTACACTCCAAAAACAAAAAAATTACACGAAAATTCATGCTATGTAAGCACTTGATGTGGTAAACCAATATATTTTTCCCTAAAAAAAGTGGTAAGCATTCTTTCTAATTTGATGAGTTTAGCCATGAAAATAGGGTCCAAATGGTTTTGTGTAGAATTTTATGGAGAGTGCAACATTAATTTTAGTTAATTTATGTTAAAATTGTTATTCGATGTGTGGTAAAGATGTGTATTTTGGTAAAAAAAAAATGGCTACAGCAAAAATATGGGTTGATATAATGATAAAATAATTATAATATGATACAAGAATCATAATCAATTAATTAATTAGATGATGAGATAAAGATGATATAATTCAAAGAAGTACTTTTCTTTGAAGCAATCATAAGTATTATTTAAAGAAAGAAGCTTTTCAGCTTTAATACAACTACATTTTATTTTTTTCCACAATAGTTGCAACTTGAGTTATGATATAAAGTTCTATTTTTAAATATCTTCTACATCAATCGATCGGATTTGGTTCGGGTTGATCTTGATGTGAATATTATCTCAAATAACTTTCAAATTGGATTGACACAGATGTTGGCGTGTGGAGCTTGTAGTCTGAAGGAGAAAACTCCAACGCCTTCAAAGAGGTGCTCTTGCACTTGAGCATGGCGTTGACATGCCTGAAATGGGCGTAGCTATGTCGAATGGCGTACCTAAACCGAACAACGGCGTAACCACGTGGCAAGTTTGACTCTTTGACTTTGTCTTGCCAAGTGTGTGAAATAATTATGCCTCTTATAAGCTATCTACGCTGCCAAAACAATTTATTTTAGTCCTCGATTCAGAACGATGAGATTATATATGTGCACGCAATGATCTCAAAGTGCTTTTTACAGAAGTAGTGAAGTTCGAGAGACAGTTCTTGATGCGTGCGATTTCACTTGTGATATCAAGAGAAGATTTAGAGCTAGAGATTTGAAAGAGAAGATTTGAGTGATGTAATATGTACTTTTCTCTCATTCATAGTGAACTTTTTGTGTGGTCTGGCTCTGTGATTTTTTTCTCGATCTCGAGATTTTTTGCATAAATTCCGATGTGTTTTCCTTTGACTATTTTATTATGTTTTTGTTTGTTTTTTTTTTTTTTTTTGATTTCTAATCGGTAATCCTATTTTCTGCAATGCGAATTTAATTATGCACCAATCAAAGCCCTAAGTAATTATCCACCTCAGCACCAAATCTATTCCACGACTCATATTAGGTTGGATTATCGAATTAGATTTTGGGTCGACCCATAACCGTTGAAATCCATGAAATGATAATTAGAACAGTCGAAGAACATCAAGAAATTAACGTGAAGATCCACAAAATGATAATTCACTCGGCATACAAATACAAATAATCACAACATAATTATGGAGTGCCTCAATATTTTACTAAGAATTCCATGTTGTAAGGAATTGTTGAAAGGACTCGAGTAAGAGAGATATCTCAGAGTGAGTGTAAAAAGATGGAAATGTTGAGAGGCCTATATACATATGGTGTTTAGCCGAGGAGCTGAATTTCCTTGGTTAGATCTGGCACATATTTGTTTGATATACAATTTTCAGAATTAGTTGCTGTCAGCTCTACTTTGGAAATGTTCTTTGATGAAGCTTTTACTGTTCTGACAGTGATGTGATGAAAGATGTCTCGATAACGTTATATCATTATAAAAGCCTAGAAGCCGAATGAAAAATTTTTACATTAGTTAATCATTAAAGTTAATTGAAGGTGTTCATCATTTTGGAGCTCAAGGCTTTGAATTGTTAAGATTTTAATGGCAAAAAGTGGAATTTAACTGAAAAGAAATGAAGTAATAATTTCCACTCTCTTCATAACAAAAAGCTTCGACCATGGCGTTTCCTGTACATATTTTGGCAGTGCTGAGGTTCGAACAACATCTTCTAAAACTCTAATCATCGTCTTCTTCATCGATCTTCTGACCAAACCCTCTTGGCCCAGCTCTTGCCCTGACCTTCTTCTTCTTCCCATCCTTCTTCTTCTTCTCCGCCTCCTCCTTCTCAAACTTCTCCCTCTCCCTTTTTTGCAGGAAGTCCTGAACGGCCAAATAGATCACCTGTTCAAAAAGCAAGAACCTGTCGAATTGTTAATACCGTCCAAGTAAAGAAATGAAAGGAATTCAATTGAAATCAGATTTGCTCTACTAATTTGGGTGACCAAATTTCCATTTTTTTAAAAAAATTGTGAGAAGAGGGCATGTAGATCCCTGCAGAAGTCAAGTTTGCATCAAACAAACAAGCAATTAAAAGAAGGAGAAATCGCTCAATTACTTTTCAATCAAGCAGGTGGATCTGATTTCAATGCATTTATTTTACCATTTCCATTAACAGTTAACTTAAACTTGAAAGCATTACCCCAATTGTGAGAAGGGAGAGACCGATGAAAGCAGCAAGTAGAAGGGCAGAGATGACACTGCCACTGGGTCCATCCTCAACCTCCGGAATAATCTCCTGAGCACCGTCAGCGACGCCAGAAACAATTCCGGATACTCTCCCAAGAACCGGCTGCCGCCTGCTAAAGAACTCTTGAAGCTCAGTCCCCCATTGATGAACATGTCGAGAAGCAGAAGAAGAATATAAGGGAAGCGAAGAAATTGAGGGCCTCGAAGAATGAAAGAAGACGCTTCTCGCCGGAGAGGGGAGTGGGAAAGAAGCTGAGAGCGGAGGAAAGGGAGAAATCACGGCTATCCTCATGTTTGGAGAAAGAATGCTGGCCAGTCAATTGGCTTCAGACGTGAAAATCGGGATCAAGCACGTGAGATTTGGGTTTTGGATTTGATTTAATGTTGGGGCTTTAGATTTTTTATGTGCAAAAATTCGAAAATTAAAAAATCAAGCGTTCCAGCCCAGTAAATTATGTCATTACAAGTATACAATTATAAAGACTGTAATTTTTTCGCAAATAGGATGCTGGGAAATTTACGGTAAAGAAAAATAAGAATCTACATAAATCCAGAAGAAAATATAGAGATTTAATGAGATTCGACAAAAATGACTACATTCTCAAGAGCAGAGCGGCGGCTTTCTTTCAATTTTAGAAATGAATACAAAATTTCTTTCTAGGTTTATAAAACAAGGCATATATATAACTCTATAGTATAATATGTAATTACAAAATTACCCATGTACCGTATCGCGGGGACGTTACCCCCGTGCCCCCAACTCACATAACGAAAAACTTCTCCAAATGAACAGATTCTTCCGCTCCGCTCCAGGATCTGTCCCTTACATGGTATATGAGTCATACCTAACAAATCTTCACCTTGGTGAATATCGAGTCCCTTAGAAGAAAAAAATACCTTGGAGTTTCTCACATGCATCGAAGTGGGTTCGATTGTCATGTTGTCTAGCAACTGCAAACATTCAACAAGTCCAAACAATGCAAGAACTTATTGATAGTAACTGGCTTAGTTAACATATCAACTGCATTTTCATCAGTATGAACCTTCTGCAATAGTATATCACCATAAGTAATCAATTCTCTGATCTTGTGATACCTGACAATACCTCTCTGATCTTGTGATACCTGACATCAATAGGCTTAGTTCTCGTATGGTACATTGGGTTCTTAGCCAGATAAATGACATTTTGACTATCACAATGCAACTAAACTCTATCTTACTCAACACCCAGTTCTTTTACTAGCCTAGTAAGCCATAAAGTTTCTTTAACAGCTTCACCTACTGCAATGTACTGAGTTTTAGTTGTAGATATTGTCGTAATATACTGAATTGTTGATTTACAACATATAGGCCCTCCACCAAGAGTAAACACATAATTAGTTGTAAACATTCTGACATCCAAATCACCTACTTTGTCTGAATCAACGTACCTCAAAACCGAAGGATTATTCTACTTACTACAAAAAATAATTATATGTCATACAGTACCCTTCAGATACCTGAAAATTCATTTGATTGCTTCTCAATGTCGTCTTCCTGGTTTAGACATGTATTTGCAGAATTGACTAACATCATGAGCCAAATCAGGGCGAGTACATATCATTGCATACATCAAGTAGCCAACTACACTGACATATGAAACTTTTGTGATGTCTTTGATTTTTGTATCTGTCTTAAGGCACTGTTAGGAAGAAAACTTGAAATGGTTTGCCTGTGGAGTGCTCACAGGCTTTGCTTTGCTCATCTCAAACATATCTAGCACTTTCTCAACATAGCCTCGTTGAGATAAATATAATCTTCTTGAGTTTTTATCTCGATGAATATTCATTAAAATAATCTTTATTGTAGCATCCAATTATTTCATATCAAATTTCTGACTCAATAAAGCTTTCAAACCACGAACATCATGCATATTCTTTGCAAGAATCATTATATCGTCAACATACAGTAACAGAAAAATAATAGAACAATCTTCAAGGCTCTTACACAGACAACAATCATACTCACATCTATTGTAGCCAATATGATTTAAGTGGGAGATAAACTACTTGTACCATTGTCTTGGAGATTATTTCAACCCATACAACAATTTCTTTAATCTACAAATCAGATGCCCCTGTCCAGGTTGAGTGAGCCCTTCTGGTTGGTCCATGTAAATTTGCTCTATCAAATCACTATGCAATATTGTAGTTTTAACATACATCTGCTTTATATGCAAATCTCAAATAGTTAATAATCTAAGCACTGCCCTGATTGAAGTATGTCTGACCACCGGAGAAAATATTTCATCATAATTTATACCCTTATGCTGTATCATAATTTAAATGATGAACACCGGAGAAAATATTTCATCAAAAATTATTTTTTGTTTTACAAATCCATTTCCTACCAGTCAAGTCTTGAACTTTTCCTCTTTTTTCTGATATTATTGGTTTCCTTTTGTACACCCACTTGCATCCAATAGGTTTCTTTCCCTCATGAAGCTGAACTAGCTCCTATGTGTGATTTTTTTGTAAAGACTCAATATCCTCAACCATTGCACCCATTCATTTCTCTTTCTCATGGCTGGTGATAGCTCCTTGAAAAGTGGTTGGATAATCGCTACTGATGAGAAGGTAAACAAGAAACCAAGTCTTCATAACCAAATCTGCTAAGATACCTTATATTGGTGTGTCTCTGTCTATCTCTAGCTAGATTATAATTCTACAAGTCATCTATATTGGAATCATCAGGTGTTGGTTCTGAACTTTCAACTGTCTTGGTTGCTACTGAATGTTGAATTAGATCCATCTACACTGTATATAAACTGGAACTGTTCCCTTGCATCTTGTCTTGATTATGCTGCAATATGGACTGCTCATAAAAAACTGTATCTCTACTATCACAATCATCTTTGCAATCGGATCCCAGAACTTTTATCCTTTCACACATTTCTTGTAGCCCAGAAAGATGCACTTCTTGAATTTTGCATCAAGTTTTGATTTTTCATCTTCAAGCACATCCACATAAGCATGATAGCCAAAATTTCGTAAGTGATCAAAATTATCTGGATTATCTGTCCATACCTCTTCTAAAAATTTGTCACCCAATGATGTCCGAAGTGATCCATTGATGAGATAACATGTCATATTCACAACTTTTGCCCAAAAGTTTTTAGGAAGCTTTGCATCCAGTCTCAAGCATCTTGCTCTTTCAGTTAACGACTTGTTCATCCTTTCTGCAACACAATTTCGCTGTGGTGTCTTACGCACTAAAAAATGCCTCTAAATCTTATGCTCCTCACAGAACTTTTGAAACTGTGAATATGTGCACTTTGTGTCATTATCAGATTTCAAATACTTGATCTTTCTGCTAGTTTGGTTCTCCACCTCAGTTTTTCACAGCTTGAATTTGGAAAAGACTTCAAATTTCTGCTTCAAGAAATACATCCAAAACTTTCCTATAGAGATCATCAATAAATGTAACATAATACATCAACGACGATTCCCTGGTTGGGCCCCATACATCAGAATGCACATAATCAATAATCAATTCAGTTTTGTGTTTTTCAGTCATGAAACATACTCTATTTTATTTTCCAAGAACATAAAACTCATAACAATTGAGCTTGCAGCTTTTAACACAATGCAACAGATTTCTTTTATGCAATTTTGTCATCTCACGTTCACTAAGATGACCCACACACATGTGCCACAATTTTTTATTGTCATCATTTGATTCAAAAAAATAAACTTCACCTACAACTGTACTCCCTAACGGTTTGTAGATATTCCCTGCTGTTAGTTTTTCTTTCATAACAGTTAATGCACCCTTAATAATTCCGATGATTTCCCTATTCTCATTTGTATCAGGAATAAAATCATTTCTGTGTAGGGTGCCTAAGGAAATCAAATTATTCTTCAAATATGAAATATGTCCAACATCACATAATACTCTAATAGTGTCATCATACATCTTAATCGTAACTTCACCAATACCAACAATATTGCAGCATCTATCATCACCTAAATAGATTGAGCCAAAATTTGTTAACTTGTATGAAGTAAACCACTCTCTGTTAAATGTTATATGATAAGAGTATCCTGAATCAAGAATTCATGCATAAACTAAGTTGACGAAACTGAAAGCATATCACCATTATTGCAATCTGAATAATCACTCTGCACCACATTTACGGACTTCAATCATGCATCACATTTCTCCTTAGTTTGCTTCTTGAGCTTTGGATAGTCTCTCTTCATATGATCTAACTCATCGCACTTGTAGCAATGAATCGTCTTTTTACCTTTAGACTTTGATATGAAATTTTACATTCCAGAACTCTCAATCTCTTTATTCCTTCCACCATCTTGATTACCCTTGACATATAAATTATCATCATGAGAGTTTTCCCCAGCATTCTGTTTCCGCTAGTTGTGATCCAACAAAACTGCAGCAATCTCATCAACTTTGATTGTTTCTTTCTCACAAGTAAGAGTAGTCACCAGGTGTTCATAAGAAGAAGGTAATGAGCATAACATAATCATTGCTCGATCTTCATCCCCAATACTTACATCAAGCCATGATAAATTTCGTGATTATTTGATTGAAGTCGTTCACATGCCGCGTCGGATCAGAGCCTTCTTACATATTCAGCCCAAACAACTTTTGCTTCAGATACAATTTATTCGTCAGAGATTTAGAGATGAACTGAGTTTCTAATTTCTTTCATACCTCTCATGAAGATTTTAGATTTATTATGTGATACATAATCTCATCAGCCATACATAAAACGTATGGTTGCTGTTGCTTATTTTTGCAATTCTTCCTAGTTTTCATCCTCCATGACATCTGATTTTGTTACCAGCAAAGCCTCCAAGATTTCTTATTGTGCCAACAAATCTTTTGCCTTTATTTGCCACAAATCGAAGTTACAAGTTCCATCAAACTTGACTGCCTCGAATTTTGCAAAAAAAAAAATGCTATCTCAAATCTCTCATGCCGCGAACTTTTTTGAAAATTCTTCTACTTCTGTTGTCGATTTGCTCACCCAAACTCTTCTTACAAATCCTTTCTCTATTCATAAGAATCCCCCGTGAAGCCGATGCCTGCGTCGAAGTGCTTCCTGAATCTTTTGTCGAACAGCTTCGCCACTGAAAGTCTTTCCTTCTGTCGCGAGATCTCGCCCGGTCGCCTACAAACTCTTTTGTCCTGACTGATTGTTTGCGGACTCATTTGTCCAATTGCCTGAGAACTTTTTCGTCCGTACATATGGCCGAACCAATCGTGTTTTGTCTCGATAGCCAATGATCTCGCCCGGTCTTCTGCTTCGCGAACGACATGAACGCTGCAAACGAGCTTGTCTCAATCGTTTACACTCCTAGAATTGGGTAATAGGTAGGGGTGTAAATGAGTCGAGTTGAGCTCGAGCTGCCTATGACTTAAGCTTGAGCTTGATTAATTTTATCGAGATCGAGTCAACTTATTTATTATAAAATAAAGAAAATAATATTAACTTAAGCTAACTTTATAATAAAATAAGAAATAAAATGAATAACCAGAAGAAAAATAATAAGAAATCACTCAATATATAATGAAAAATATTATTTTTCTAAATATTTTTAATATCATTGAGAGAAAATATTGAAATTTAATATATTTTAAGTATATTTTATATTAACATTTTTTTAAGCGAGCCGGCTCACGAACTTACAAGTTGAGTGAGAAGTTGAGTGAGGGCTGGCTTAAATTTGGCTTTTTAGCTTGTCAAGTTGTATTCACGGGCTGTTTATTGAGTCTAACTCGAGCTCGCTCGACTCACTTGCACCCACAGTAATAGGCACGCAAATCACCGAGCCAAAATAAATAAATAAATAAATGCTCTCATTCTACCTATTTGACGACGTCGAACGGTTCTCGCCATTTTCGAGAGTTATCGAGAAAGCCCGATTTCAATCCATTTCCACTTGATTCCAGCGTCTGTGCCTTCCTTGTTTTGGTTTCGCAGTCGTTCAGGAAATCGGATGTATACCGACGGATTCAACAGACGCGTGGCGGGGGACGCGAAGTGACCAACAAGGGATAAATCGACCTACTGATTTCGATTTGGAGTGAGGGAGGGAGAGATGGCTGGCGACGGTGTGAAGTGGGAAGGTTTGCTCAGATGGAGCCTCTCACAAGCCGATGGAACTCAGCCCAAGAGGGTTCTTAGGTATGTCATCTCTCCCTCTTTCTTTTTCGCTCCTCTTCCTAGGTTAAGTCCAATCTTATTAGATGTTTTCATCGCTGTTAATTGTGGTTACTTGGGGTGGTGCAGCGATGAGGAACGGAGGTGGTTCATGGAAGCCATGACGGCAAACTCTGTGGATGTTATCAAGAGAATGAAGGAGATCACAGAAGTGATGAAGACTCCGCAGGATGTTTTGGAGGCTCACGGCGTCACTACTGCGGATATTGAAGGTAATTTAACTTTGGGGAGACGATGATTTTGCTTAATTCATTAGGATTTGTAAACAAAAGAGAGGCGAGTTATAACCACAGAACATCCTCACCTCTCTCAGCACATGGGACTTGCGGTCCCTCCCCATCCAGAGCCGTGGATGTAAAACAACCTGCCTCATCCGCACCATTCAATGTATTCAACAGTTTATCATTTACCCCGACTAAACTCTATATAATAAAAAAACTGTACAAGAAACAAGGCAATGAAATCGAGATATACAAAGCTTAAGCATATTAGCTTACCTATCCCTCGCCTTTTCTTTCCTTTTGTACTCTATATGGGCCCAAGCTCCTCATCTCCAGTGCAGATCAGCCAGCAAACCAATAAATCAAAATGGCAGAAATTTGTATCCAGCATCACTTATTCTTGATATCTCACATCAAAACCATCTCAACCTCGTCCCTCTGCAAGGACAACCATCAGGTTTGGAAAGCCTAAATTCTCAAGCTCTTCTCAACAAATGGGTTTGAGTCTGTTGTTGTTGGAACAATAATCTGCCCGCTCCAAACTCGCACCACCGATTCAGGCTCCCAGGAGATCAACCGATTTTACACTCTTTGGCACCTTATAGATCAAAATCTTGCTAATTCCCTCTTCTCTATCATCTCTAACTCTATTCTTTCCTATGTCCTGCACCTCTAAAACAATGTTGCAATCTGGACAGCACTGGAATGAAGGTTACAATCCAACAACAAATCCAGGGTAATCCAGCTCAAGAATTAGCTTTACCGTATCTCAGTAACAAACACCATGACTCAGCACTTCTCAAGAGTAAAAACACTAGTTGACTGCATTACTGCTTCAGGATCTTGGCCCGATAATGAAGATATCAGAATCTATACCCTAAACAAACTCCCACCAACTTACAATGCATTCAAGACAACAATTAGCACACAATTAAATCCCATCATTATAGATGATTTCTTTTCTCTCCTATATAGTGAGGAAATCAACACTGCCATCAAAATGGCAAAAAGAACCCCTCCATAGCTCTTATTACAAGCAAAAAATGTGGATCCTCATTCTAATCTCGCTACAATAGTCGAAACTCCACTGCAAAACAAACGAATTCCATGTCCAACAACATAAATTGATCCTCTATCATTAGCCAAGTTTGTCCTAAACAGTGGCATTTGACCGCACAATATTGGTGTAGAGCCAACCTATAATACAAACCAGCTCTCTGCACCAAATCATATTTCCCTCACCTCCACCATCTCCAAGCCGATGCAACACAAGGCCTTGAATTTAGACTCCTCATCATATCTCACTCCCCATTTTGATACTCAACATAACTCCACTCCCTACATAGGGATAGCTTAATTTACAGTTGACAATGGGCAATCCACAGGCATCACACACACACCTGCAATGATATTCTTCCTATTCTAACTCTCAATTCACTCTCTCCAGCACGTTGTCTCTCCCATAAGCTGATCTCAATACACAAACTAGCCAAGGACAACTAGGGCTGTTAACGATCTGATTTCTAGTAGAGCCAGTGTCGGCTCAAAATCTATTTGAAAGAAATTCGATAAAGAATTTCGTCTTATAGATTTGTTCGTTTATTTCGATCCAATCTCAATATGAGCCAAATTTTGAATCAATTTTAGAGTGATTAACAATTTTTTAGCTAAATTCGTTAGATTCACAATATTAACGTCACTGGGGTTGTTAACGACTCAATTTCGAGTCGAGCTAGAGTCTGCTCGAAAAGAATTTGATTAAAAAATTTGACTCATAGCTTGGCTCGTTTTGTTGAATCCGAGCAAAAAATCGAATGAATTTTCGAGCGATTAACAATTTTTGAGCTAAATTCACAACCCTAAGGACAACAATTGACTTATTACTTTTAATGCTAATGGTTTTTTGCATATAGGATCAAACAATCAAGAAAGTACCCTTCCAGGGGCTGCTTATCAATGTTTCTATCCCATCATAACACTTAACTCCAACATTAACTCCACTCAACATCAGCGCCTCATACACTTACAGTCCATGGTTGTAGCCTCCTCCAATGCCAACCCTACTCTACATGTCCCCTCCACAAGTCCCTTTTTCTTTTTCTGCTATGCCAAGAAGAGTCACAAGCTTTATTTTGTTCCTAGCCCAAGTTCTTATCAATCTTTAGAACTAGTTCACTCAGGTGCATGTAAACCTTTTTCTCTACCTTACATTTATGGTTGCAATGCTAAGTTTATTTTATAAATCTCCTACATTGAATTCTTTACATCGATAGCGCTAATTGGCTTGCAATTTATATTCGGATGCACTAACTGTGAGCCTAGCTCACACGTTTTGAAATGTAGTATTGAAGCGGTTGTCATGTGACTAGCAGCTTTACTAGTCATTTTCATTAGAACAACCTAATTGACATTGTGTTTGGGAACTTTATGTAGACAATGCTGAATGGTGTACAACCTATTGCGTGGTTCACCATGAAATTATAAGCAAATTTAACTTAAATTAACAGTCTATCCTACCTCTTTGTTTGTTCTCCGACCAGACACTCAATCATGTTAGAAAGAGTTCTGTTGGTGATATGATATGTTGAATTTAGTTTTAGGTCTGTTTGAGATTGCTTAAGATGCTCATGGAAAAAACAACTTACAAAGAGGACTTCATGATCGAAGGCTAGGCTTCAAGGTGCTCCATGAAACTGAATGATATCTTTAAAGAAGATTTGTGTCACATTAACTATGTAAAGCTTATTGCTTGCAATTAAATGTGAGATATTTGAGAAACAGTCTACCACGTCCATTACAAAGTAAACTCTGTGTTTTGTTTTAGGTAGTCCAAATTTAAAATCAAAACTTAAATATTCCCAAATGGATTGTGGAATTGGTAAGGGGCTCTAGAAACTTATATTTTACGAGGCAACTTTGAAAGTTTGACATCGCCTATATACCTCGCCACATCTTGTCTCAGCTTTAGCAAAAAAAATAAAAGATAAAAACAAAATAAAATAAAAAACTAAAAAATAAAATGCAAATACAAAAATGATAAGGTGTTATCCCTTCCAATCTGAGTTGCTAGTCTACCACCGTGAAGCTCTTTGACTAGTTGTATTTGTAGTGAAGTGTTTATAAAACATAATTGATTTTCTTTGAACAAATATTATCACTGTAATGAATGATGGTTGATTGGCCTTGCACCGGCTTCATTGCTCAACAAAATTCGGCTCATTTGTGCATATATCTTTGATTGACTCTGTGCCAGTTATGGTGGTTTGTAAAAATACCAAGAGGCTGACCCATCTACTCTAAGCATCAATGACTTGGTTAGTTGTCTCGGAGGCTTGGATTTATGTGTTAACTCAAACTAAACTTCTTTAGAAATATGACCTACCACATATGCAATTGGTTCAAAGTTTTTTAGGTTTTATAGTAATCACAACAATCGATAATCCATGAACAAAATTCCTTGTGAAGGAGGTAATGCTCGCAACATTTAAGGTTTCTTATGACGATATATTACTTTTGTTCATATGTAGAACATTTTATATGAGGGACACTTAGTTTCACACAAAAAAATGTGATAGATTTGCCTTCTTGGGACAAGATTGCACCAATCACAATGACTGAAGCATCAAAGTTCACTTAGAGTAGTGTTTTAAAGTTTGGAAT
Organism: Phalaenopsis equestris; assembly: GCF_001263595.1. Classification (NCBI taxonomy): domain Eukaryota; kingdom Viridiplantae; phylum Streptophyta; class Magnoliopsida; order Asparagales; family Orchidaceae; genus Phalaenopsis; species Phalaenopsis equestris. Next base: position 2,064,969 of record NW_018164645.1, read on the forward strand.
ACTCAATCCAGGAGTTGCACATAGTTCGTCTTTGATGGTGTTAAAATTCATTCATTCACTGTTCAAGTCCTCACCTAAAGTTATTTTGTTTGATGGCATCTGTAATCGGCTCCATAAGCATGCCCAATTTTTTTTCTGAATCTTTATTAGAAGTTTGCAAGACCTTGAAAGCTCGGAGTTTCTGAAATACCTTCCTCGGGTTAGTCTAAACTCCTAACTTATTAATAACATAGCCTAAAAAGTACACCTTTGAACTAGCAGATTTGCACTTGGAGTTGTTAAGGAACAATTTTACTCTCATAGGACCAAGAAGTAGCAAGGTGTGTGATGTGCTGTAAACTGGAATATTGTCAAAGTAAACTACAGAAAGTTGATCAAGAAAATGTTTCAGTATTTCATTGATGAGCCACGTAAATGTTCCAGGTGCATTGCTTAGTCTGAATGACATCACACACTATACATATAAGCCTTTTTTTATTTTAAAAGCAGGTTTTCGGTCCACAGGAAGAATACAAATTTGATGTTTCGCGCTTATTAGATCTACTTTGGAGAAGATAGATGCGTCTGCCATGGCCTAGAAGATCCTTGGATCTCTACATAAGAAAGCAATACTTCATAGTGATTTTATTTATAACTCTACTTTTCACGCCTATTTTACGACTTTCATTTTTCTTTAGAACAAGTAATGTTGGTACCACACACGAATATAGACTTGGACGAATGTAATCCATGCTAAAAAATTCATCAACGATTTCTTTTAATAGGGCCTGTTCTTTTGGGTTCATTCGTTTGTATGGTAAGATTGGTAAGGTAGCACTCAGAATTAGATTGATCTGATGTTTGATAGCTCAGACAAGAAGAAACTGTTTTGGAAGTTCAGCGGGTACAACATGAAACATCTCTAAACTGCTATAGCAGTTTTGTCACTTTACTTGGCATGTTTTGATTAATACTTTCAGCATTCTCCATAGTGCTGGTTTTGATTAATACAGATTTTAATTTTTACATTTTAAAAGCAATTGGGATTCTAAGATGGTTATAAAAGCTGCTTTCTTCTATTTGGATTGCTCCATAGGTTGCAATATAGGCGTTTTGTTCGAAAGCAACTGGGTATTTTTACCTTAGCTATTCAAATTTGTAAGTATTACTTGTGCTCTCATATCAAGCTTCTGCATTGTACTGCTAAGGGCATACATTCATGCCTATGACGACACAAACATCACACTCATATTGCTTCCCTATAGTGAATGAGAGTCGGTACGAACCAGTCATTGCTGTTTCCACTCCTCTCTTCACCCTACTCATTTTGTATGGGTTTGGATGTTTGGTAGTTTTAATTGTGGTGCCTCGACCTTTTCTTGGGACATAATATTTTATTTGCTCTCACCATCAATAAGCAAATCATAAACATTCACCATGACAGTGTACCTTGTGTTAAAAAAAATGTTGTTGAGACATACAATACTTGTTTAGGAGATAATACAATTTTTTATGAGATGCACAACAAGAACTTACCTTCCTCAGCCACAAGGCCTTCACAATAGTCGATTGAAGGTAGTGCAAAAGCACGGTCCTCTATCCCTTTCTCTCCCTCCATGAATTAGACTTGGTGATGATTGGGGTAGTAATTTGAGTGGTGTACTTGTTGGAAGTAGCGAAAACATTTGGACGGTCTTGGCTAATGGTAGATGTTGTCTTTAGTATAGTTTGGTTTATCAACACCTTTGCCCTGGGCTATCGGCTGGTTTGTGGTGGTTTTAGACTTGAAGGGAGCTTTTTTTGCAATGTTGTTTGGCCCCTTATCTTGATCAATGGGTTGTTCACTGCTAGGTCCTCTCCATGAATAAAACTTCGATGTCCGAAAAGTCATAGTTCGACCTTATGAGCAAAACTGATGCCCTGGGACAGTGACCAAACATACCTTATTTTTTTAATTTATCTTAGATAGATTCTTTGAGGCCATCGATATATCTTGCCACCAGTTGTTGGTCTGTTTCATTTAGATTGTTGCGGCACTTAAATGAAAAAACTTCTATGTAGGCGTTGATTGTGCTATTTTGTGAGAATGTTTGATATTGCAAATAGAGCGTTTGCTCATAGTTGGAATGTCTCAGCAGCTATATTACCCTCCGCTAGCTCCTTGTACAACTCCGGCCTTCTCTCATGTGGGATTGGGTGAGCGAAACCTATCACACGCCAACTCCTCTTAATTTGCAAGCTACATATTTAACCTTCTCATTCAATGGGATATCCATGTATTTGAAGAAATACTAAACCGATTGTTCCTATTTCAAATAATCTTCTCTGTGCAGGTGGCCATGAAAAAGTGTATATCAACTTTTACCTTATATTCTCCACAATTCCAACCCTTGGAATGGCTCCGCCTAGAATCAGGTTCCCATGGTGAAATTTCTGCATCTGAGTTCGGAATTGGAAACAACCTCTCATAAGAGAAGATGATGCTTTTCATCAGATATAGGATTGTCGAGATGGTTTGTTAAATCTTGCCGTCAGGGTCACCACAAGTTGCAAGTTAATTTAATGACCTCTCCTAGAGTAGGTGTTGTCGTTATGTTTGTCAGTGGACAAGGCACGTTGTCCCTAATTGCATGTAGCTCCATCCTCACCTCATAAACCACCTTCCTAAAATCAGTGGTAAGATTATCAAGTCGTAGCTCTAGATGGGATCAGATTTAGCATAATTATTCCCAACTACGATTATCTTTGCGGATGGTTTTTTGGCTTGTCTCCCATCCTGCTATGATACTGATATGGTTCAACTGCAAACAAGAAGATGGATTAGAAGCGAAAAAGGATAGTAGAACAAGGAACAGCAAGAAGCTCCCAACCTCAGTTACAATTCCCTTTAACGCGACTATCACAAGGTAGAAGCGTCATTAGACATTAAAGGTACACAATTGCTGCCAGCATCAATCAAATAAGTTGATACTTAATATAATTAAAAGGAAAATATGATAGACCTAATAGCAGTACCTAAAAGGGAAACAGGGTGGCACGCTTCATCAGGTCTGGGTTGATGACATGTTTACTGTACCTTTGGTTGCTTTTCTTCTTTTATTTGAAGCTTTTATTTGGTCTATGTAAGCCATTATCATTGTTTTAAATTTTGCCTGAATTGCTTGGACAATGAATTTTACTTTGGAATTATTTTGAATGTATAATCCGATTCCACACGCATGATCTGCTTTCTAATTATTTTATTATTTCTGTGGTTAAATTTTCATTTTTTGATATTTTAGATACTTAATCACTAGGCTTGAAACGTTTTACAGGCATGCTTGAAGAACTGCAAGAACATGTGGAATCAATTGATATGGCCAATGGTAAGCCTAGAACCATTTTCTTGTGTTTTAGATACATTGTCTTTTTTTATCTTATTTAATTTGTTTTCTGACATGTTTAGCAGTTTCCTTTTCACATTACCTTATGGTTTGTTTTCTAGGTATAACCTTCATGATTAGATAAATTTTTCTCTATGCTTTATATAGAAGCTTATCTTAATTTTTTTTGCTTAACAAGACCCTGCAAGAAATATATATATATATATATATATATATATATATATATATATATACACTCGCTTTTGTCATGGTTTCTGTCCACTGTTTTGAAGTTTGGGAGGAGTTTCGTGCATTTTAAAGGAAGGTTGAAATGCATGTCCTACAATTTTTCTTTTGAGTTGGCTCCCTGCTTGGGTTTGCTATAATTTTGGTGGACTAAGGTTTCTTATGGACACATGGCTGTTTTTGATAATTATATATATCGAATATATAGGACTTTTTAATTTTGTTGTCTGGGCCTTAATTTTGTTATCTGGGCCTAGCACCAATAAATGCCCCATATGCTCGGGGGACATCGAGATGTTATCGGAATTTTTACCGATAAGACACAAAGTAGGTCAGACTAAGAGGATATTATGGACATTAAAAACGCAACCAAGTAAAATTGAAGAGAAATTAAAATATAAAAATGATATTGAGTTAATAATTAAAATGTGTCGTGTTGAAGAAATTGATTTGGTTAGAACTGAATTAAATAAATATAGGACTGAGCTTATAAGGTACTCAATTGCTTGTCAACGAGTGGAAAATGAAATCTGTAGTGAACTTGATAGCTTGCTTACAAGCACAAAAATGATTTATCACTGCTCAGATTTGCTAAAAGTATTTTTGAATTATAAAATTTATAAAGAGTGATTAAGACTGCTCATTTATAGGCCAAAAAAAAAAAATCATTTGGGGGTTTAGTTGAAGGAACTAAGCACTAAATGCAAAATAAATAATATTATTTTCAAGTTCTGACTCTCCTAAATTACCACTGAATCCGCACTACAAACATAGAAGTGGACAAATGTCAAAAAATTGAAGGCTTAAAATGAAAATTGTTCGCATGTGTTCCTAGGTGTATATTATAATGTGTGTGCGCACTACAAACATAGAAGTGGACAAATGTCAAAAAATTGTAGGCTTAAAATGAAAATTGTTCGCATGTGTCCCTAGGCATAAATTATAATGTGTGTGTGCGCGTGCTTGTGCCTGTATACTTACACACACACACACACACACACACACACACACACACACACAAATATATTTGTGAAAGGAAATCGATATTTGCCCGAGGCCCAAATACCGATTTCCCATGCGCTAGGCCCCATGATGAGAGTTCGCGTCTTGTTCCTAAATATTCGAGAACCCAACACCACTGGGGATCAAATCCGTGACCTGAGGGGACTTACAATGAACCTTGCCTACCAACAGACCACGGCTTGCGACGTATTCAAGTTATAAGAAACATCGTGATACAAGTGATTGCTCTTTTATTAAAAATGAAAGTAGGAAAAGTGAAAAAACAACACTTTTTTTTCTCTGAATCAGAAATTTCAACGCTGACTGACGAATTCAAGTTTGTTCTTATTGGAAAATTTCAATAGGGACACCCATCTATGGAAGTTATCAGGAAAAATTTTGATGACCTCAAATTAGCAGGAAAATAGAAAGTGGGGCTCATGGATGAGAGACATATATTGATTCAGTTAACCATGCCTGAGGACCACACTCGAATTTTTTCCAAAAAATATCTTAACATTCCTGGTAAACCAATGAAGCTACTCAAGTGGTTTCCTGGTTTTGACCCTAATCATGAACCTCCTACTGCACCGGTATGGTTCAGTCTACCTGGTCTCAAGCTGCACTTTTTTTATCATCAGGTTCTTTACTCTATTGGTGCCATACTTGAGATCCTATGAAGCTAGATCTACCCACTTTCAACCTTACCATACCTTAAGTAGTCATAATACTTGTGGAAAGAGATATTACTTTGTCTGATGTTATTGAAGTCTGGTTGGGTACAACACGTAATGGATATGGGCAACAAAAAATTCATTGAGCATAGACCTCCTTATTGTTTTCATTGTGAGATATTTGGGCATACCACTGATAACTGTCATAAGCTTCATCCTAATTTAAAATCTAAAGATCAAGTGAATAATGATGGATCTAAGAATATATCTGTTCCACCTGGGTTCCACCTGGAGAGAAAACTACCACCTGGAGAGAAAACTACGACAGGACAGGATTTTATGTCTGATTCTATTGCCCCTGTGGACTCTCCCCCTGAAAATATTGTTTCTGCATCAATTAGAAGTTGGATGACCCTGCTGAGCACCCTACACTTTCAAACTGTATTGGACCCTTACCTACACGGACTGATAATCAGGAGAACCTTGCAGCTACCAATCTTCAGGAAATATCAGGGGTAGAGGCGAAAACTCTTACCTCACCTACACTTATTGGCCCAACTGTTTCTATTGCAACACTATCACCTCATCCGAATGAGCAACAATCTTAAGACGAGGAATGGCAGGTTTACACTTCCAGGAGGAAGAAAAAGAATGAAGATCTACTTGAGCTAAGGAATCTAATGGATGATACTCTGGTTACTTCGGGCAATGGTACACCCTCACCAATCTGTTAGCTGGTTCTTTTCTGAGAACTAGGGCAGAGACATAACTAAAATGGGTCGACCGTGTTGATCTTTTATGTACAATCTACTTTTGGGTTTTTAATTTTCTTATTTTCTTTTTTTGTCTGTTGTACCGTATGAGTTGGGTGCCTATTTGGGTTTACTTATACAACCTATATGTACCCCTTTCTGTTTAATATAATTGATATATATATATATATATATATATCCACACACACATAATTAATTTTGCTAAAATCTATTTTTGAAAATCCAATCTAAACTTATTAAAAAGTGCATATCTTAGGCGTAGCAGGCTAATCCTCACTCATAAGATTTATAGTTTACAAAATTACGTTTATATCTAGCCATATTTCATCTTCTGCAAGCGATCATGCAAAGTTAATAAGGTCTAAATAATAGTAAATTATTTGAATATTCTGATGATGGCTGCGTTAATAGAAAATCTCAATCGAAATCATTTTAAAAATAAAGCTTTTAAGTTTTAAATGTAAATTTAAAATGTTCAAGAAAATTATTATCTAAAGTAAAGAGCAAAATTCATCCATGTTCTATGCTACTTTGTTGAGGGTGATACATTCAAAATTAATCCAAACTCACAATGCGTTAATGTTGTATCAATTGGACATTTATAATCACTCTCTAAATGACCTCATGCTAGCAAGGATGTGACATGTGCTTTTTGTCCGTGTGATTTTTGATGCAAAATAGAACTACTAAATAGCTTCTGCAGCCAGAGCTCTCCGTTTGAGTGATTTGCTGCTAAATGACATCATTAAATTATGTCATTTGTTGTAATCCGCTTGTTTCCTAATGTCTTTGTCTCTTGAATTATGAAATATATTGTACACTTGATAAGCCGTGAATTTAACTTAAATCCAGTCAAACACTGAAAAAAGGAAAAGTAAATCCAATGAGTAGTTAAATCGAATTTCATCATGTTTAATTGCTATTTTTCTCCCATTCTGTCACCTGCTCGACGTAAATCCAGATTTAGTAAATCCAATCACCATACACATTTATTCCGTCTTTGCGCGAGCTCCTCTGGTAGTTTGGCTAATCCAGATTTATCATATTACATAAATCCTATTTAATGCAAATCGGAACTGTAGTCAAACACCGCCTTTATGAATGTTCTCGTTACTCTCAAGCGTTTAATTTATTGTAAATTGGTTCAGTTATGCACGCTGATGAAATATTTGTTTTATTTGCTCTAATGAACTATTTGTTTTATTCGCTCTAAAATTTTTAGAAGTTATATTTCAAATACCCCCTTTTCTGTGCCATGCCACTTGACCATCGAGTCAAATTTACAGCCATATGCGATGTGCATCTTCATTTTAAATTTGGCCACCAAGGTTGGCAGTAGCATTTTTCATTTCCACTGGTTATATTGACAAAAATGCTTTTCTTATTTTAGCAGCAGAACTCATTTTTGAGTGATGCTTGTTAAACCCGCATTTCATTGGTTTGGATGCCGTCTCGATAATTTTAAAATTGCTTACCTTTACTAATACTTTTTTTTTTTTTTAATAATATAAATACATCAGATTTGCGATTTGCACTCAATTGGTGGTCTACTTCCTCTACTCGGATATCTGAGGAACTCCAATGCCAGCATCCGAGCTAAAGCTGCGGATGTTGTAACTACCATCGTACAGAACAATCCCAAGAGCCAACAACTGGTAATGGATGCAAGCGGATTGGATCCTCTGCTCTGTAATCTTTCTTCCGATTCTGATGTAACAGCTCGCTCTAAGGCTCTCGGAGCAATATCTTGTACGTATGTAGAAGTAAATGTCGAATTATTTTGTGGTACACCCATTTGAGGTGTAACTGTGATGAGTGTTCTGCCTGAAAATTTCAGCCTTGATTCGAAACAACAAAACTGGAATGAATGCATTTAAATTGGCTAATGGTTATGCGGCACTTAGAGATGCCCTGAGATCAGATGATGCCAGGTTTCAGAGGCAAGTGTTAGGCCCGTTACTTTGTTCAATGCATTTGTAAGAAAAACTAATTGCACTGCCAATATTTGAATTCCCGCAGGAAGGCTCTCAACCTGATCCAATATCTTCTTCAAGAAAGCACGTCGGACTGCACCACTGCTATGGAGCTTGGTCTTCCAAGGCTCATGGTGCACCTGGCCTCAAGTGACAATGCCGGCGTGCGGGAGGCTGCACTTGGCGCTCTCCTGGAGCTGGCTCAGAACCCAGCCTTAAAAGGTTCCAGTTCTTTTGACAAGGAAGATAAGCTAAAGCAGATCCTCCAAAAGCGCATGGACGGAATCAGTTATATGGAAGAAGAGGAGCTGGGCGCTGCGAGGGAGGAGAGGCAACTGCTGGACTCTCTATGGAGTGCATTCTATAAGGAGCCATCTTCACTTCGGGAGAAGGGTCTTGTGGTTCTTGCTGAAGAGGAGAACCCACAGCCCCCACCTGATGTGGCTGGGGAATCCGCCGCTGCGTGCATGGGCCGCAAATAACCCCACCCGGCCTCCGGTTCCGGCGGGAGCAGAGAAAAAGAGCGAGAGTCCGTTGCTACTGGGCCCTGGGCCTTCAGCATAGCGGAGGTCTGTGTTCTTTGCTATTTACTGAATTTTATCATGCACTTGTCCTGGACTATTAAACAATCAATAGATGGTGGAAGGGTAGGAATGCCTAGCTAATTGAAATGTTACATTCGCGTTTCTATTTTCGTTCAATTTTATTTTACTTGGCTTTTTTTTCTGATGCCAATATCCCATTATAATTTAAACTCGATTAACAGAATATATGAATCCAAGTCTATTGGATTCTCTTAAACTCTTTATGGGCGGAGACTTGGATTCTCTTAAACTCCTTATGGGCGGCTTGGTTGGATTTGGGGTCTAAATCAAGTTGGATTTAGTAAAACTTGTTGATTAGAATCTGAAAATCATTTGATATGATAATTATTATATCTAATCAAATTTTTGATAATTATTTGACAATATTTTAAAATTTAAAATTTATGTGAAGAAAAATATTTTTGGAAAATATTGAATCTTGTAAATATCAGTCTTAAGGTCCTTTTGGAATGCTTTAGGTTTTAGTAGCTGATGATTTTTTTTTAAAGTTTTTTGTAAAATTGGCTTGAGAGTTTTGATTGGGAAATAAGATTTTAAAAATTACGGCAAGAATTATAAATATAATATTATGTTCTATTAAGTGAGCGATTATTTTGTAGTGATCATATTTTTAAAGCTGGATGCAAATTTTCTGTTTGGGTTTATTTCTGTTTTTATTTTTCTATTTTTTTATTATATTTTGTTTTTTTTTACTTTTTTTTTTTAAGAAAATATATTTGTTACTGTTATAATTTATATGTTTTTAAAAATAAACAGTATAAGATGTATTTGATTGACTATTTTTTATTTTAAAAAAAGAAAATTATATACTCGGGTGAGTAATCTGTGCTAGAAGATCGAGAGCTATCATGGGAGATTGCTAATTGGAGGAGGAAGAAGCGGCCGGATGAGAAGTGGAAGGTGAAATGTGTAGCTAGAAGAGCGTGCAGATTTTAGGGCATGAGTCCGAAAACATGTTTTGAAACTGTTAAAAGATAATGTGTTTTTGATGTTTTGGAAATGCATTTTAAAAATAAAGTTAAAAAGCAACAAAAAAAATAAATATTATTTTTTTATATTTTTATTATTATATTGTTATTTTAAAAAATAAAAAATAAAAACGAAAAATGATGGCAAATAAGACTTTAGTTTCGCACAAAATTAATTTGAACAGCTTTTCATACAAGGCCGTGGTGGCGTTCTAAAAGCAACGTAGACAAAAAACAATATTGTAGTAGATTTTGAGCAGTAATTAGGTGCATTTTAAAGTAAAAAAAAATGATAGATTTAAATGCAATGGTGTCTGATCTGCCATAAAATTTGGATTTACTGAATCACGGAACTTAGCTATTTACGGGATTTATGGTGCTAGTTCTGCGGCAGGGGAGCTGTAAATTTTGCTTGTCCACGCTGTCGCCGTATCAGAGAGAAAAAACAGGAGCGGCGAGGGCAAGAAAGACCGGGCATTTGCTTCTATGACTATGAATGGGAAAGAGAACGGGAATTTCGCCTGCATCCTATTTGTGTTTAATTTGATTAATTCAAATTATTTTTATTTTTATTTTTATTTAATTTAATAATTGATGAAGTGCGTATTACTTATCATATTATTACCTCAAACCCATTTTTAATTTAATTTAATTTATTTGAAGTTAATTTTTAATTAATTTCATTGAGTAGCAATTAATTTATCATCAGATGTGCTGAATTTTGATTTGCCCGTGAATCACACCCTAATGAATAGAACATAAAAAAGGAAGAGCGAGGTAGAGACACAGAGAGAAATGAATACTAATGAATAGTAAAACATATTTTTTATTATCATGTATGAGCCGATTGTTCAATTATCCTATGACTCGGTCATTTGAGAAAGCCTGACTTCGACATTGTAACACTGGTTTTATTCGCTAGACAGAGTTGGTGCAGTCGGTCGACTAGACTTATTTAGCTTTGGGTTGACAAAATTGACTCAATATACTAAACTTTGTTAATTGATTGAATCAAATTTGGGTATTGACTCATAATCCCTGGACCGAGAGCTCTTGTCGACAGAACGAGACAAGGCTATAGGGCCTATGGTGAATCATCGTAATCTTATAGATAACTCAATCATCGATGTGAGAGTCCTTTGAGATGATTGTGAAGTTTCATTGCATGACCCATTTTTTGTCTCTGATGCGGAACCTTGGGGGAGTTCATGGGATGAAAGATGACGAGGAACTAGATTTTTACCTCGGTTGGATATTGGGAGGTTGGCCGATGCCTTCACCTAACTTTCCAATGATGCTTAGCATAAATTCTTACCTATCTTGTTCTAGTTCAATTGGTTTATATGTGGATCCTTCTAATCTTTCTTTAGACTCTTCAAACCTTTATCCTTGGTTCAAAAATTGAGTACATTGAGCCTCTTGATCTTCTATTGGTAGGTGTTTTTTATTGTGCTTCCATCTTTCAAACTGTTAGATCTTCTTGTGATTGGAGCTGGCACATTCATTCTAACTATAATTTACTTAATTTAATCATATTTCATAAAAATTTAATAATAAACTAAGTAAAATTAATAACTGAATAAGAAAATAATATGTTTGCGGCCAATTTGGCAGCCAACAAGGCCCTCAAGCTTAAATTTATATAAATCCTATATAAAATAAGATATCGAACGGCCTTTCGGTATCTGCAATATCTATCTTTGTTGTTTATGAACTTTAATAGTAGTGCGGTCCCCTACGATTATGGGGGATGTGGGCCCTCTGTCAAATATATTCGACTAGTTGCCTGCCGCCAAAATAAAATACAAGCCACCCCTTCGCTGATCAACCCAACAGCGAACATGCATTCTGTCCAATAGGAATCGCCTATTATAAATGTAATTTATTTTTTATTATTTCGCTAAGAAAGCCAATCGGGCTGGGTTTAGCCCACGAGAGCCGAATTTGTTTATTTTATTTAATATTGACAATCCGCAGAACTCTTCTTGCCGTCCGATATGCAGACGTGGATGTCATCCGATCGTACGTTGCATATTCCGTGCCGCCTTTACCTTCTGCCCTTTATTATAAGTTAAAAGGTCAGACGAATCCAGAATATCCACGTGGCAATTTGGACGGGGAGACCGTCTGATCTTTTTGGCTTTTCTTTCCACTGCTAAAATATCTTGTTGCCTTATTTTAATAATATAAGGTAATTACCGCTCATCTTTGCTGCCATCCGAGATTCGGAGCCATAAAGCTCCTCCAATCTGATCGAATTGCAGTGGAATTTAATCTTTAGAAGCAAATCCGGTTACGCGCTCCAATTGGATGGATCGAGATCTTCCGGCGATCGACGAGGATTTCGGCGAAAGAGATTTGGACCGCTTGCCGCCCGTTTACGACGACGACGGCGATGGTGGTGGGGGAGGAATGCAAGGAGACGACGTTGAAGTTCTGCAGTGGGTGGAAGGGTTGCCGAGCGGCGACGATCTTATTCCCCTGTCGCAGCCGCTGGTCTCGCCGTTGCTAGCCTCCGCCTTCTGCATCACCCCTCCGGAGCTCAAAACTATGCTCGATATCCACCGCGCTACGCAGCACACTGCATCCAATCTGCGCCGCCAACAGCATCTCGCCAAGTCCTCTCAGATTGTTTCCCCTCTCAAGCCCTTGTCCGCAGCCGATCCCAAGGAACCCTCTGACTCACAGAAGCCAACCCTATGCCCTGACGACGGAGCGGGAGCTTCTGAGGTGGCAACGATGGCAGAAATTGAGGCCGATTCGTCCTCCCTCCATGCGGAGAACTCCGCTGATGACAACTCTGGCAGAATGCTAAAGCGGCCGCGGCTGGTGTGGACGCCGCAGCTCCACAAGAGATTCGTGGACGTGGTCGCTCACCTTGGGATCAAGAACGCCGTGCCCAAAACCATTATGCAGCTGATGAACGTGGATGGTCTCACTAGGGAGAACGTCGCCAGCCACCTGCAGAAGTACAGGCTATACGTGAAGAGAATGCAGGGACTCTCCGATGAAGGACCCTCTACCTCCGATCATCTCTTTGCGTCGACACCAGTGCCTCCGCAGAGCTTTCAAGAACAGCCGATGCAGCACCCGATGCCATATGTCGTGCCGGCAATGATCCCTATGCAGGTTTACAGCATTCCGCATCACCACGCTCATGGATTGGTTCCCGTTAATAATCGCCAAGGCGGCCAATTATTTAACGGTTTTGATTCTTTTCAATCTTATGCGCCCGTTGATTGGTCGGGCAGAAGCAAGTTTGCTTCAGTTGTTTCTAAGACTTATGTTTCGCCCAATGACAATATTAGAACTGGAGAAAAACAGAAGCAATAAATATTTTTTGCTGGTTTATTTTGATTATTTATAGAGGTATGGTTTTATAATTTTAGCTCTCTCGTGATTCTTTCTTTGTTATGACTTGTCTACAATTGCCTCTTTACGAACTTGATTTTGAGGCGCATTTATCTCAGATGTGATGTTTTATTTTTTTCTTGAAATACTCCTGGTTTGAATTGCTGCTGGTTGAATTAACATTGTTCTATTGACACTTCTATAAACTATCTGTAATTAGATGCCTACATTTCAGGTTTATTTCTGTGTTGAATTTTCTTGCTTTTGTAAATGCCTGAGATTTGCGACTTTCTCCACCCCTATTTAGTCTCTTTTTTTTTTCCTAACGATCATGCGGGTAAGAGCATGGACTATTGCTCTGTGTGCTTTGCGCTTCATATTTGTAGATGCTAAGCTAATTATCTAGACTTGCATTGGTTATCACCGTGTTCCCACATCACGAAAAACATCATTTTTCTTCCTACCTAAAAAACTCCTCATGATCCATCGGAATGATCCATCGGATTTGAATGTTTCAGCTGTTAATATTGAAATTTGCACAACCGCTTCATAATTTGATGTTTCCTATGAATATCCCTACTTTTTTTGAGAAGATACAATTTTATTTGTATGTACCTTATTAATTGAATCTTATCTACTGTCTTTGACATCTCCTTTCCCATTATATGTATAAAAACCCCCTTTACTTTTAGAGGGAACAATAGAATCACAGAGAAAGTTGTCTTCATTCTTTCGTTTGATTTTACACGATTCTCTTTAATTGAAGTTTATATAAACTAAAAATCACACACTATGACACTTTAGCTACTTATTTGCTACTTAGTACACATTGACTACCATGGCCCACAATGACATATTAACCAAACTCAAATTACTTGCTTCAGTTATTAATATTAGTGTATTCTTATCAACATCTTCTTAAAATTTTCGCGAAGTTGCCTCGAAAAGTGCTGCTTAGGAATCCACGGAAAATTTTTTCTGCAACTTCGGACCAGGTTTGCGTTAGAAATGGTGGAGCCTGACCCACTATACTTGGGCAGTTACTTTGCTTTGGAGAGTCACGCCTCTTCACAAATAACCACTCTCGTCTTCCTCTTTTGTGAAGTGAAGCATCTGTTCGCTCCCTCTTCTTCGTGATAAAAACTTCAGATGACTCTCCTTGGGTTTAAAAGTCACGGTTTGAGTTCTTCGATTTTCTCGGGATGGAGGAAGGTTTCTTCGGGGCAGAGGAAGATAAGTGCAAGCGGTAGTTTCTTGCGGCAGAAGGAAGAAGAAAAATATTGTTCTCTCTAGGTTTCTTCTTGGTGGCTTGTGGCAGAAGAAAAATTGGGTTTATTTCTCTTATAAGTTTATCTTCTTCGGTGTATCTTGGTGTAGAAGAAAAGAGAGAGAAAAAGAGAGAGCAACGAAGTGAGAGTGAGAGATTCCCCTGATCTCCTTTTTTCTTGTATCCTAGGCTTTTATGTTTTACAACTTTTCATTAAAACTAGTTTCAACCCGACCTCTAATCTCTTTGGGTTTTAGATCATATTGTTGACGAATGCTAGACAAGATAAAATAACATATGAACCTGACATGCGCTGCCTCGTCTGGATAGTAATCTTCAAAAATTGATGGTGTGTTTTCTATAGGACCATTGAATTTATAATTTTCATTCATTCTTGTGTTTTCTAACAATACTCATTGCAGTCTTTTATAAACATCACTTGATTTGCTAAAATTAGATTTCTAAATGTGCATTACTCGATCAAATCATGGCCTGAGATAGTTAGGCTGTGCATATTTTAAGTGTGATTTTTTTTCTAAGGAACCTTTACTATCACTCCTGCAATCGCTAAATTGACCATCTATTTTGTTGTAACTATAACCATCTGGCTTAAATGAACCGTTAGGGACAACATCATCATGGAATTGGACTGCTAATGTGCTTGTTCGAAATCTTTTGGAGGGTGATACAGGTCTCTCACGAAATTAAAAAAAAAATATCTCATTCAAAATATATGAGCATGCTAGTGAGAGACTAGAAGTAATTTATTTTATTTTATTATTAACCTCCGAAGCATGTTGGTCCTTACATTTTTATCAAGAGGTGCTTCCACAAATCTGCAATGGTTTGGATTGTCATTGAAATTTCTGTCTTAGCTCACATTCTGGCATTTTACTCAATTATCACTTTATTTGATAGAATGCTATAATTGAAACTAGTTTTGACGTGCACAATAGGAGCCTAGTTGGATGCCAAGTTTAGAACAAAGTGAGCTAATACATCATCACTGATATACATTAGATTAAATTTATCATTAATTACAAATTAGATTTATAGAGAATTTTAGTTGATCGAAATTCAAAGAACGTGAAATTTTCTTCTTCAAAACATCTAATCTCAACTCAAAATTTGTAGTGACCAATTACTGCCCCAAATGAATTTCAGAATGAAGTTGTCAAAAAAATCACCTCACCCTTGTAACATAATATCATTAATGTTACTAACCCACTCATTATGATGGAGGAATCTGTATTAGTATACTTTTAAAAAAATATTTTGAAAATCTTCTGGCCTTAAATCATATTAAAACTTCATCAAATTAAAATGGGAATCACTTTTATTTAAATTTTTTTAAAATTGGAATAGAAGCTACTAATTGAGAAAATTTTTTGTTTTTGTGATTTTTTAAAGCGTTAGATTTACTTGCATCAACCTGTCATTTATTCACAACGAGGATGATAAGGTGGTCCTCTCTGACCAAGATGCCAAAGCATATGCAAAACAGTGGAATCTAGCTTTGTTTGGTTATGCTCTTGGTAATTTTTCATTCTATAATAATTTATTTCAAGCTATTTCTAAAATCTGGAAGTCGCAAGATAATATTAAACTGGTCTCCTTATTTGATCATTTCTTTCTATTTAAGTTCATATGTATGGAGGGTTTCGATATGGTTTTCATTAGTGGTCCTTGGTTTACCATTGAACTTCCTTCTATTTTTTAAAAATGGTCACTAGATTTCAAGCTTATTATGGATGACTTCATGGATACTCTGATTTTGGTTAAATTTTTTAACTTGCCTCTTTTTTTTTTGGATAGAGACTAGAATCTCTAGGTTATAAAATTGGTATTCCATTAAATTTAGATTCTCTTAAGACCAAATATTATTGGTTGAGATTTACTGATAGCTTGTAAAACTGGTATTCCATTAAATTTAGATTCTCTTAAGACCAAATATTATTGGTTGACATTTACTGGAGTTTGTGTTCAAATCTCTACTACATCTCTATTGTGCGAATATGTTACCATGCCTGTTGAAAGCAAGGATTTTCAACAACCTGTTATATATGAGTGGAAGCCTAAGCCTTCTTTTTGTTTGTCATGTAATGGTTTTGCACATGATCCCTTATCTTGCCCAGATCTCGTCACTACAAACATCCATCAATAAACCCTATCCTTCATGGTGGAAGGTGCAGTCGACACATAATAGGTTCTTCCTCAAGAAGCCTTAGTAAAACCAATAACATCACTTTTCTTCTTACCTACAAATTCCCTTTATATAATCTCTCAGCTCTGAATGTTTCAATTGTTAATATTGAAATTAGCAGAACCACTTTAGATTCAAGAACATTGAATGATCTTCTGGCTGTAGTTGCGACTAGTAATCCTCCTCCCTACAACTCTGGAATATTTCTGTTATAAGGGATCTCTTTTCCACTTTATGTAACAAAATGACAAATGTCAATTTGGCACTAAAGAAAAGATCCATGGAAGTCCAACTACATAAAAAATTTCTTTTCAGCTCTTAAAGAATAAGCAATTGAGAAATTTCAACATTTGGAAACCCAGTCTATTTGTAAAAACCTTCAGAGCGAAGCTATTACAATCCAAAATAGTTTGATTACACTATCAAAATGATAGAATTCATGGTTTAAATAATGTGCTAAATGTAATTGGCCATCTAAATGAAATGATGATATTAAATTTTTATATCAAAGAATCAGATGTAGAGGGAACCAAAACCGAATTAAAGAAATATCTACAGATAAATATATTGTTTGCTCTCAAGATGCTATTGGCATGGAAGCTATTTATTACTTTTCTTCCCTAATATTGATTAACCAGCATCTTCATCTCCTTATATTCGTGTGTACTGCAGACTTATATTCCTATGTACTGCGCACTTAATTCTCAAGAATGTCATGATTTATTGATTTCATTAAATGTTAGATTAAAAATGCTCTTTTCAGTATAGGGGTTAGATAAAGCTCTCGGCCCTGATGGTTTTAATTCAAAGTTTTTGAAGAATACTTGTTCTATTATTGGTTTCTCTTTTATTGTAGCCGTGAAACATTTCTTCTGTACTTCTAATCTTCCAAGCAGCATTCAACAATTACAGAAACAATTACACCTAAAGTCTCTAAATAACTCTAGAGCTATTTCACTCAGTAGTACATTTTATTAGATCATTTCATAGCTAATTACAAGTAGAATAAAGCCTTTGCTTCCATCTCTCTTTCATCCAGTTCCAGTTGCTTTCATTTGTGTGTAATATCATCCTTCCAAATGAGATTTTTTGTGAGTTTAAATTCTTCTTTAGCCGAAGGAAATTATGTGCTAAGATTGATCTTAAAAAGGCATTTGATAATGTAAATCTAACTTGGGATTAAAGCTTTGCTATTATGTTCATAAATTGGATTAAAGCTTATACTTATCAAGTGTTCCTTTTCTTTTTTTTTTTGGGCCATTATTAATACTGAACTTAGAGGCTACTTTTTATCCCCAGGATTAAGACGGGCGTGCTTTAACTACATAACTTTTCATATTTATCATGGAAGCTTTCTTTAGGTTAATCGATATGAATTACAAGAATCAATCTAACATACTGAGGGCATGGAGATCTCTGCATGCCACATCTAATTTATGTTGATGACTTGGTAGGATTTGGTGTTACAAATCAAAGTACGGCCAATTGCTCATCTTCTACTTTTGAAGCCTTAAGTTTGACAACTAATCTTACGCCAAATACAACTAAATCGGGCATTTGTTTCTCAAAGTCTATGGAAGATAAAACTAGATAGCAACTGTTTTTTCTTTTTAGACTTTATCTAGAAAAATTAAATTACATTATTGCTGCGATTTTTGTATGAAATGCAGCTCCGGCTTTGGCCTCTCAACTTTGACGTTTTCTTCAATGTCAATTTAAATTTAGTCGGTCTTAAAATTTTTTTCTGATCACAGATTTTCAAGGATAAACAACTAAATTTTAATATTTCTCGCTTTCTGGGGCATTTTAAATGATGCTATTAACATTATGCGTCCAAATTTATGCAAAAATTGATAACAAATAAGTAACAAATGGTTCGATAAAACTATACTCCGCAAAATTTTTAATGATATCCTGTTTTGTAAAATAAGTATTACGATAAAAACAAACTACCTACTATTTTGCAATTTTTTATATCACAAAAAATATTTTTTTTTTTTAGCTAAAATAAAATACACCATTTCATACATAAAAATTATCATAGTTATATAAAGATTAAAATTTAAGTATTATATATATACATAAGAATTGGAAGACACTTATGTAAATCTCTATAAAAAATAAAAAAATAAAAAATAAAATAAACAACGCTCTTTTACTCGATTGAGGCCAGGTTTGGGGCATCTTATTAGCAGCGGCGTGGTGAGTTAGAAGCTGACATTTGGAAAAAAAAAAGTTGTGATTGTTTTGAATTATTAGAGTAAACTGCGGGCTGTGGGTTCGATTTCACAACCCGGATTTAATTCGCGTGGTATTAGCTTAATTGCTCTTGACCCTGCACCAAGTTTCGTTCGTGTAATACTTTCGTTGTTCAAACCTCTGCCCTAGCTTCTCTCCTCTCCTCCCTATCACGCTTCTACCCCGTGCTTGGTTCTACCCTAGCTCCTCCTCCTCTCATCCCAAATGTGTTCGGGTTTCAGTAGCATTTCTCTTCTCCTACCTTCCTACATTCTTTTTGAATATTCGGTTCCAGTGGCATTCTCACATTGGTAATCTCTTACCTATACAGTTGGCGTTGACATTTGCGTATAGTTTGAGGTTTAGCCATTTGTGTCTTGCTCCTTATTATCCATGGTTTGGTTTTTTGCGGTTTTGGTTTTCTTTTGTGGCCCGTGCGGTCTTCTTGCTATTTTACGGCCTCTGCTCTGAATAATTTTTTTGGGATAATTACATACAGTTGTGTTGTTTACAAATCAATTCCATTTTTTTTTGGGGGACAATTGGGGTGGTTTGCTCAGTTGGCCTCTCCCTTCTATTTCATTTTAGGATAATTGCATACAGAGCAAAGGAAACATTGTTATTTACAAATTAATTTCCATATATGATTTTTTGAACTATGAATTTGATTCATTTACGTGTGCCACGATCATCGGCCGTGAATTTGATAAAAATGAAAAATATTTTCATGGGCTTTGTCATGACCTTCGATATTTGAGTGAGAATTTGAAAGATGGATGAAAGAGGGTGTGATTTGTAATAACATTTTTTTTGGGTGCCCTTTATGCAATCTTTTTTTCATTTTGTTGGTTCAATTGGAATAGCCTTGCTACTCAACTCGTAGTTGGTCTCGTTGGTGGTTTGCCCTCTTTGTTGGAGGAAGGATATGCTATGTTGGTGGTAATGTTTATAGTAGTGGTGTGGGTGATATTTTTTTGTACCACAATATTGTGTGTTGTTGGTGGTGATATTGCGTCATGGTAACGAGTGTTGGTGCTGGCGGTGGTGCAATTAGTGGTGTGTGCTGATGTTGGGGGTTGTGTTGTTAGTGGTGATCTTGGTTTTCATGGTACTTTTGGTGTTCTTGGTAGTGTGTAGACGTTGGGCAAGGTTCTTCAGTGTCATGGTGGTCGTGTTTTTGGTGGTGTGTGTAGATGATGATTCGATAGCATCATTCGCACTGCGACATTAACTTCAATAAGACTGATGAAGATCATTCACATATCCTTGTTAAAACATATGAATA
The DNA here is from genome assembly GCF_001263595.1 of Phalaenopsis equestris. Classification (NCBI taxonomy): domain Eukaryota; kingdom Viridiplantae; phylum Streptophyta; class Magnoliopsida; order Asparagales; family Orchidaceae; genus Phalaenopsis; species Phalaenopsis equestris. Next base: position 2,084,895 of record NW_018164645.1, read on the forward strand.
TCGTATAGAATAACCTTTATCACAGGTTAAATATGATTTGCCTAAGACTTACACCGAGTATGGGAAATGCGCAGTAGAGATGCTAGAGTTTTGAAAGAACGAATTACAAATGCCATCATCGACTCAGTAATTTTTTAATAAAGTGCATTAATCCCAATCATGCTCTAAATTAATTAATTTTTTTTATCAGTGATAGTTTTGAAACACTAATCGGCTAAAAATAATGTAAAAAATGGTATACATCATCAAATAAATAAATTCCCATTCAATATAATACAGACACCGCACCAATTGGCTCATCTGCCAAACGACAGTGGCAAGCCGGCACATTGATCCTGACCCGAGCTTCCCATCGCAGCCAGAGCTCGGCCGCCGGAGCCGGAAAGGCTCACATCCCCCACCAGCCTCTTCTTTATAGAACCCGAATGAAACATGAACAAATGCTCCTCCGTCAACGCCGGAACACTCACTTGCCCTTCCAGACACTGCACCACTTGTCTCATACTCGGCCGCACCTCGGCCACCGGCGAAGAACACAACAATCCCAACCTCAATACTATCTCCATCTCTTCCACCACAAACTCATTCCCCAACCTCCTATCCCTCGCTTCAATCAACTCTCCCCTCTCCATCAACTCCAGCACCCAATCCACAAGCACCAGATCCACTCCGCTCGTCTTAAATTCTACTGGTTTCTTCCCACAAGCGACTTCCAGCAGAAACGCCCCGAAAGCAAAAACATCAGAGCTCGTCGTTGACTTTCCTGTTCTCGAAATCTCCGGCGCAAGATAACCCAGCGTTCCAAATACACGCGTCGTCTCCGCCATGCTCCCGCGGTCGTGTAGCCTCGCGAGCCCGAAATCTCCAAGCTTTCCGTTGAAACCTGCGTCGAGGAGGACATTGCTCGCTTTAATGTCTCTGTGAAGCACCACCTGTTCCCATCCCTCGTGCAGATAAAGCAGCCCTGCCGCGATGCCTTTGATGATGTGAAATCTTTGCTTCCATGTCAGAGATTGGTCTACTCGGTTGAAAAGGTAATTATCGAGGCTGCCGTTGGGCATGAAATCGTAGACAAGCATGAGTTTCCCTCGCCGACGTGTGTATCCGATGAGCTGAACTAAGTTCCGGTGGCGGAGCCGGCCGATGCTTGAAATCTCTGCGATGAATTCTTTCATCCCCTGTTTCGAATCATGGGAGATTCTTTTCACTGCAATTGCTTGCTTTGATTTGGCGAGCACGCCTCTGTATACTTCGCCAAATCCCCCGCTTCCTAAAAAGTTCTCATCGCTGAACCCTCTCGTCGCTCTGTGCAGATCTCCGTATGAGAATCTCTTCGGGCCGTATTCCATCTCCCAATCCTCCGCCGACTCTGCAAGCTGCCTCCTTCGCCTGAACACTAGAAAAGGAACACTTAAAATTATTATGAGAAACACGACGACGGCTACCGGAAGCCAATAGGCGATCGTTCTATTTCTTTTCTTCGTTTGTGAAAGTGGCAAAAGAGACGGGAGATCAGAAGGCACGAGCTCTCTTTCTCTGCAGTTTAAACAGAAGCTCCATCCGAGAATGTAATGCGAACCTGCGGTCGTGCCGGTGGAAGAAGAGAACCCAACATACATTTCGCTTAGAAAAACTGAGGAGAGATTGATAATAGAAGACAGAAGAGGTAAAGCCGGCTTCGGGGTGTTAAGCGGAGCTAAGGTCACATTAAACTCCATCTTCTTCGCATCATACTCTGCCCAAACTCGCATCGGCTGGCCGCTAAACAAGCTCAAATTTTGAAAGGAGGAAGAACCGTTGGCGTATGCAGCCGGAGCGGCGACTACGGAAGTTAAGCCATTTAAATCAATGCCGACGTGGTTGTCGTTGACGTCGTCAAACTCTTTGTTCTGAACGGTATCGAGCTCGACGGCGACGATGTGGTTGGTGGCTTGGCCATCACTGGTGAGGTTGAAAAGGCCGAGGAACTGGCTGGGGAGGGTGTCGGCCAGAGTTGGGGTAGGGGAGATGACAAAGGCGAGACCTTCGGAGCTGATTTCTATGTAGCGAGGGATGATAACGAAGACGAAGGAGGTGGAGAAGGAGGAGGGTTCACCGGAGGAGGTGTTGAGGAAGGAGAAAGGTGTGGGGTAGAATGCGTGACTAAATTCTTGGTTGGTATTGTTAGTCAGGCGGAGGATGCCGGTAGACTGGACCGCGGCGGCGCCATTGAGGATGAGTTCGGCGGTGTGGAAGGCGTTGAAAAGGAAGTCGGCCGCCACAGGAGAGATTTTTTGTTTTAGGGTGAAAAGGAAGAAGAAGAAAGCGAAGGTATGGAGCATGGTTTTCCCTCTGTTTTCTGTTAATAAAATGCAAATGGTTGCATCCAAATAAAAGGACTAAGTTTTGCTGAGCTGCTCCCTGCCATACATTTTATAATAATATTAATCCATTTTTTCAAGAATATATATATATATATATATATATATATATATATATATGGGGTCTGATGTATGTGCAGCAAATATATGATGTTGAGAATAACGAAATTGGTAGAAGTATCGAATGTCTCATCTGGCTTTTTGGTGACTTATTCTATGTTATTCCAACAATTTTTCCTTATATTACGCATTATAAAAATTATGTCCAGGACAAAAATATCAAATAAATATTTAAATGTTTTAGTTAAGCTTCTTATTAATATTAAATTTATCAACTAATTTAAATCAAGTCTATTGAATTATGTTGCCATTTTTTATTGAAGTTTTTAAATATCAATGGCTTAAAACTAGAGTTGTATGTAAGATTGTGCATTACTAGATCGAGCCTATCAAGAGACTAAACCTTAAACATGATCAAAATATAACGTACATTGAATTTTATAGAGGCTAAATAGCAATCCGACTTTCATCAATTTGGTAAGACTATTCGGGCAGATTACTTTGACTTGATCAACCCAACAAGCGTCGAACAAATCATCAAACCAACAATTTATCTCGATTCACACCAAGCTATTTCAACTATTTGAAATTATATATTTTGATATCTTAGTATATCAATTTATGCAGGGTACCCTAAACCGGCCCAATATTTTTTATAAAGGATATATCTTCAAGCTATAGTGGAAAATTCTTATAATTACTCTATTCATCATAAAATTTATGATCCAACCAATTGTAATTGCTGAGATGAATGAGTTTTCCACCCATCATTGCATGAACTTGCTCGGAGCTTTATATATATATGATTATGCCTTAATTGTATAGAATTAATTCTTTATCATGAATCTTGTTCCTTGTATTAGGAAGCATGATTCCAGAGTCTGAGCTAGTTCATATAACCTTGAAGGGATTCTTTATTTTGAAGGAAGGTGTGGACATGTTGTTAGAGATTGAGTTATTGATTTTTCTTCTCTATGGAAAAGAAAAAAAAAAAGAGAATTTTAGAGGAAATGTTTTTGATTGGAGTAAGAGAGTCTCTATGGATCGGTCTCTGGGCGTACTTTTTTTCTTCTCTCATTTGTTATTTAAAAAACAGAAAATATCTTAATTAACTTTAACACTAACAAATATAATAAAAATCAAACATTATTTTTAAATTGACGGTTAATGTTAGATTTAACAACACCCTTTTGATATAAGAAGCTTCCACTGATGCATACATCTATCTCTATTAATTTATACAACAACATTGGGACAAAAGCGCTAGTTTACTGGCATTTATATGCATACCACCCAATGTCTACTTATTTATAGATCAAGCACCTAAACTGGGTTTTAAACATTTATACCACCCAAATTATTCATCACTTTTTTTTTTATTTTTTAAAAATTGAAATACACATTTTCTTGCATAGATCAAATGATAAATATTAAAATTGAAATTTGGGTGTTAGAAATGTAAACTATGAACAGAGTGGTATGCATGTATTTTATTTTTTTAAAAAAAATCTTAATAATATTCTTTTTAAATTATATTATTTTTAAGTTATAATTTATATTAGTTTTTTTTAATCCCCTTTATTTAAATTAGGGCGGTCAAAAAGGCTCTTTGTATTAGCTCGTTAAGAAGCTCGTGTTGGGCTCTTTTCTTAAGTTAACAAACCAAAAATGAAAAAAAAAATTGTTCATTCATGTTCTGCCTGTTTTGGCTCGAAATACTACTCATCAATTATATATATACACATGAGTAGTATTTTCAAAAAATTTAATCGACTACAAAACGATAAAGATTTATAATCAATTAAAAGTATTAATAAAAAAATAGAATAAAAATTATAAAATTACATTCAAATAATGTTTTAATATAAATAACAATTTTTTAAATCTTGCCCCAACCCTTAACATCTTATGGCTACGTGATTAGGGCTGTCAAAACGACCCTTTGTTCGTGAGCAACTATTGTTCGGCTCACTAAGCAAACAAGCCGAACACGAACACACTTTTTGAGCTTCAAATATAAACGAGCCGAACACGAATTGAACCTGGGCTCGCTCGTGTTTGGCTCGTTTACACCCCCAATTTAAATAGATGATTTCGGGGCCAATCATTCGATCATTGCGATCCCAAAACAGGGAAGGCATCATCCTGGCGGGGCAAGCTATCGATTGGTGCGATCCAGAACCAAGCAAGGCTTGGCAAGTTGTCGATCGAGCTGTTCACTACTGCAAGGTAATAAGCGATACTATTTTTGCTTCTTTCTTTTTTTCTACGGTTCATTTCTAGCATCTAATTTTATTTATAAATCAAATAATAATTAAATAAACAATAATATAATCTTTGAATATCAAATAATAATTAAAGTTTAAGAAATAATTGACCATTTTATATACGAGCACCTGATAAACGAAATTACAAACTTCTGCTCAGGAAATCAACATCTCAGCCTCTATAGTAAACTGCAGCAATCACTACAGGAATTATTTATGTCGGACATGTCGGACATAAATTGGACTCAATCCGATGATATTTAAGAGTTATCATCGGATTCAGATTTGCGTTCAATTCACGTTTGAGTTTTCTGACGTTAATTTGGGGGTCAGTAATGTTATTTACATTCAATTTACCTCAAACAATTCAAATGCAAATAAATTGTATCGGTTTTTGAGTTAACATTGTGTCAAATTTGATTATACAAAATGTGTGTCGAAGTTTGCGTTTAAAAATATCAGGCAATGAATATTATTATCAAATTATCATTTAATTTGCGTCGGAAAATATCGTAGAACAGAACTCGAACACGTCGGACGGCGGATTATTGTTATATCCGAATTCAAATTATAATATAAATTTAGTATTAAATCAGTACATTGATTGAATTAAGTACAATTACCATCTTTCTGTGAAAAGACGAATAAAGGGACGGGGTTGGAGGTGTTTTTTGTGGCCTCTTCTCTTAGAAATTTCTAACACTTTCTTCTGTCACTTTGTCTTTCTCTCTTGGCTCTAACTCTCAAGATGTGTATTTCGAAAGAGATTCAGGATCCAGCGGAACCCATTACATGGAATAATACATGATGATTAGAATTAGGCTGAACTATCTCAATTACAATAATCAAATTTGACAGACTAAATCCACCGAGCAAAAATTCTTATCTCAACTTTTGTCAAATAATTTTAATTAGACTGCTTGGAAATGTTTAATTTTCTTAATTAATGATTTATTAATAAAAAAATAGAATAAAGTTTCATTTGCAAAATTTACAACAATAAGTTAGATTTTTTATAAATTTGTACTAATTACCTAAATATATTTTTAATAAATGCTGAAAAGTTCTTATAGCTTTATTTTATTTTTTTTTCCACAAGAAATATTTTTTGAATGATAAAAAACTTAGAATACAATATTTTCTGCCAAAATGTCTTATCGTGAAAATTATGAATTTTTTATTACCTATAAGAATTTCTCGTCAGATTTTAACGCATTCCTCTGTCCTTTATTATTTTTATTTTTTATGTTCTATTTTTTTAGTTCTGTGAGGGAGGAGAAGAGAGTCAGAAAAAACATTATATTTGGAGTTTTTATGTAATTTTGTATCAGCATTTTAATTAGAACCTGTCACAAGTACAGATAAACTCATCTTAATAATAAAAATAATTTAATATATGAGCGGATCTGTCTGTATATGTGGTGGGTTCTGATTGAAGTTCTGATACAAAAGTGTATCAGAACTACCGTTACAATATTTTTTTTCCGATTGTGATTTTTAATTTTTTTTAGTTACAAAATTTTGTATTTTATCTTCATGGGAACATGTTACTGTAAGAATTTTGGACATTTTTTAAAAAAAAATTAAAATTAAATATATTTTGACATTTATACATGAATAAAAACAACATTATCTCTTAAAATAAACTTTGGTTTCAGCGTATATTTCTTAATGTGATGTAAAAAATATTTATTAAATAATCACATGCCAGCATTTTTAAAAGGCCGCGTGTTTGCAAGTTCTTAAAATTTAGAAGAGTTTAAAATGATATGCGTTTAAAATTAAATGTAATGGGATTATCATACATGAAATCATTTTTTTATTATTTGGTTGAAACTCCGTGCCACCAAATCTATTTTAGAGCCAGATCATTTAATTCAGAGGTCATTATATGCATTTTGTTAGCGCTGGAGCCTGATTTTTCTCGATCCCGCTCCCGCTTCCCGTTCTCGCGCCCGATCGCGAAAGATCGCGACCACGACCCTGCGGTTTCGTGAAAACCGCCGCTCCCGCCTTCATTTCGCAAAACGTACCCAACCCCGCCTCCACTCTCGCAATAAGAGAAGTCAGGTTGTTCTTTTTGGGTTTTCCTCGGGATAGAGGAAGGAAGATGCAAGAAGTAGTTCTTTGCGGTGAAGGAAGAAGAAAGAAGAAGAGGATTGTTCTCCCTTGGCTTCTTCTTGGTGACTTGTGACTGAAGAGAAATTGAGTTTATTTTTCTTGTAAGTTTATCTTCTTCAATGTATCTCGGTGTACTGAGAAAAGAACATAGAAAGAAGAAGAAAGAGCAACAAAGTCAGAGTGAAAGATTCTTCTCGTAAGTCGAGGTCATCGACTGGTGTAAATTCCTCAAGTAGTAAAATCCTATGTAACTCCGTGGATAACTCCGTGGACGTACTCCGTGGACGTAGGCAATTTGCCGAACCATGTAAATCTGGGTGTTCCGCTGTGTTACTGTTTTCTTATGTGAATTTTCTCATTCTATTTTTTTCGCTTCGTTGATCATTCTCCTGTTTGATTTATATATATACCACATAGTGTGATATATCTAGATCTCGTCACAACAACTGGTATCGGAGTGGTGTTTCGGATCTGAGGAAGAATAATGGCTGCATATTAATTGAAAGTTTCAGAGATCGAGAAATTTGATGACACAAATTTTGGTTATTGGAGAATGCATATAGAAGATTATTTTTATGGGAAGAAACAATCCTCCCATAAAAATAATGGATGATGTTGAATTGAATTTGTTGGATCGATAAGTTCTGGAGGTTATTCGATTGACCCTAACAAAATCCGTTGCAGACAACGTCGCTAAGGAGATGATGACTGCAGATCTCATGGTAGCCTTATCAGGTATATATGAAAAATTATCGGCGAATAATAATGTGTACTTGATGAAGAAGTTATTTAATTACGACTATTGTACACACTTATTTTTTTATAATTTATTAAATAAATTTAAACTATATCATTAAAAATTGTTAATGATATTTTATATTTTTAAAATATATTATTTAATTAAAATATTATCATTTTAATATTAATATATTTTTATTTAAAAATTTTATTATGATATTAAAAAATTGTATCAAATATTATTTTAATCATCTTAAAGTAATAAATTAATTTTATTTAATTAAATTTAACTTTTTAGATATAGAAAAACGAAAAAAAAAGCCTAAGACACAAAAAAAAAAATTGTGTTTTATATGTAAAATGCCAAATGTTTTTATTATCACGAAATTTTTAAATTTTTTACAAATTCTGTATTTATATTTTTTTTTAATTTCATAAAATATATGTAGCTAGAAAAAGCTTTTGTTGAGAAAGGATCCCGCCTATTCCTCCCAAACACTGTTCCTTCCTGTGAGCGTCGCGATCCACGAACAGGAACAGGAACTGTGCTTCTGCGTCCGCGAACTCGTTCCTCCGCAGAACGCCGCGATCCTCCGCTACTTCCCGCGCCGGACAACTCCCCAGCAGCCTCTGTCGCAATCCCACGCGATCCGCATCCCTGAGCCGCGACCGAACGCGCTGCGATCAAGAGTCCTACCGCGAACTCCCTCTCCTTCGACAGATATCGCGGAGTCTGAGAACCTTCACTCTGATTCGTAAAACCTCGCCGCCGAACTTTTTCTTTCGTCGATAAAAATTTTCTTCCCCTCAAACCAGTCTGCTTCTTCAGCTTTGGACAATCTCGTTTCATATGACCTAGTTCCTTGCACTTGTAGCAATGAATTTCCTTTTTTGCTTCTAGACTTTGATTTGGAATTTTGCCTTTGAGATCCCTCATTCTCTTTCTTCCTTCCACGGTCCTGCTTACTCTTCACATATAAACTATCACCGTGAGAGTTTTCCCCTGCATTCTGTTTCCGCTGGTTGTGAGCCAACAACGCTGCAGTAATCTCATCAACTTTGATAGTCCCTTTCCCATATGTCAGAGTAGTCACCAGGTGTTCATAGGAAGAGGTCAATGAACACAACAAAATCATCGCTCGATCTTCATCCTCAATACTCACATCAAGCCGTGACAGGTCTGTGATTATTTGATTGAAATCATTCACATGCTGCGCCAGATCAGAACCTTCCTGCATCTTTAGCCCATACAACTTTTGTTTCAGATATAACTTGTTCGTCAGAGATTTTGCCATAAACTGAGTTTCCAATTTCTTCCAAATCTCCCATAGAGATTTTAGATTCATCACGTGATACATAACCTCATCTGCCAGACATAGGCGTATCGTCGCTGCCGCTCGCTATTGCAATTCTTCCGAATCTTCATCCTCCATGGCATCTGGTTTTGCTGCCCGCAGAGCTTTCAAGATTCTCTGTTGCGCCAACAGATCTTTCACCCTGGTTTGCCACAATCCGAAGTTATCAGTTCCGTCGAACTTCACCACCTCGAATTTCGCACCAGAAAAAGCCATCTGAAAATTGATACGAACTCACCGCTCTGCTCCCGAGGATGTAGGCATCTTTGCCGAACCTCGTTAAATCTCTATATTTTTCTGGATTTATGTTGATTGTTGTTTTCTTGGCCATATTTTTCTCAACAGCTTTCAATTTAAGCTCCAATGATTAGCCCGCTATAGTATTTCCAAAAATTATAATAAGTCAAATTTTAATAAAAAAAAATATGCCAAGTAACTTATGAAATAAAATTTTAAAAATTCAGTGAATCTATTGGAAGATTAAAAGTATTTCTCTTTTAAAATGTCATTTTTTTTTAGAAAATATTTTTATTGCGTCTGTTTAAAAATTTGGACAATTACATGATGGGCCGAGCTGAGGCCTGTCAATTCATTAAGGGTAATTTTTTTAATTAATTGCCAACCTTGTCATTAATCCCTCTTAAATGATCATAATCCTACAATCTCTTCTCAGAATTCAATTTTTTTTTACATTCTATTTATTGAGTGTGACAGATAAATTTAATTTGAACATAAATATAAATAAATAAATAAATAAATAAATAAATAAAATTAGTGGTTCTAAATAAGTATCTCTTATCAACAAACAACGAGAAACTGTCTAATTACGTGATTGTTTACATCAACTGAGGCCGAAAGCCAAAGCACACACATGGATAATAAATTCATAAGCGGGCTTTACGTATTTGAGAATTTCAAATTTTCTTGGCTGATTATTCATCTCTCTTTTTGTAAAACTTTAGCTTAAGAAAAAAAAAATCATATTATTGGCCTAGCTGATACGCTAAATTTAGGAACTTATTTAAAAAATAATAAATAAAAAATAAGGTAAATATAGATTATCCTGGTTTTCTCAATACAAATATAAATAATAAAGGAGGCGGCCCCCTAATCATATATTTAATGAACTAATTATCGTAAAAAAGAGCTTAGACGAGAGCAGCCAAATGATTAGGTTAACGTGGACAGCCAGAAAACGAAAGCAGGTTTTATTCGGTCGGTGTCTATACTTGATTATAATGTCGGAAAGAGATGCGGGTCAATCATAAGGTTTTGTTCCAAAAGAATAACGTTGTCGCCATCATTAAATTGTAGGCCACCTGAGTTGATTAGTTTGTTGGAGTCAAGAACAACTTCCAAAGTTTCTCGATTTATAGCTTAAGAACCTTTCTTTCGCAAAGCCAATACAGGCTATAACTATTGGAGGAAAAAAATAATACTTGATTACTTGTAAACCAACCAAAATTACTATGAATATTAGTAATAAATTAAATGTTTCTGACCTTTGCCATCATTTTGATACATAATTGGGAGGTTAGTATACCTCACTTCTTCACGACCTATTATTTCTATGAATTCCACGAGTTTAGTCATTTTATGTCTTAGCATCATACCGCATGTAGTACTTCATCATATTATCTTCTCTCCCTCACTATCTCAATTTCCACTGCAGGGTGGTATTTTTCTGTCTCATTGTTTTCAATGTATGGTTGAAAGCACTTTTTTATGGAATTTAAGAGCCCTATTCTAATAGGAGGATTTATGTTATAGAATTTTTGTATGCTCTTAGGAGATTTTATGATTTCCTAGAAAGCAAAGAAGTTGTCCATTTAGTTTCATTCTATGTATGATTTTATTGGTTTAGTTTCATATATAATTTCTTTCACTTTAATCAGATTAACAAATATTTCAATCAGACTCTTTCATTAAATGTGCTCTCTTTCACTCAACTTTCTGCTTTCGCTCAACACAACAAACAATCAATTTTCATGACTGAAAATATCTCTAAAGATTTGTTTCTATTCTATTGTATTTACTATGAGGAAGAGTATCATTTTTTATTCAACTCAAACTTGTTTAATCATTTTGGTCAAATTTGCTATATAACATCTTGTATATTGTACCTGGCTACGGTAAATCCTATATCGTGCACGCAATTAACCAATACATTTTAACCAAACCTTTTTTAATAAAAATTAAATCTTATCCAGGAGTGCAAGACCATGAAAACATAAAAAATATATATTTTATTTTATTTGAGAGCAACCACTGCCACACAATCCTTATGTATGATATCAAGTATGTGTTAGCACTAATCTTGAGTAGATCTAACAACAAAGGAGAGTACACCAACATAATATTGTGAGGCCCACTTATGTTAACAGATGAAATTATTCAAGCCAAACCATTGAGGCAGGAGATAACCACACCATGGGGCAAACAAAAGACGATCAAAGAACATCAGAACGAGCCACTTGGTAAAAACAAGACAAAAGAGTATTCAAGTCAACTGTCACGACAAAGCCGATCTAATTGTAGATTCGGTTCCCTAATATCTCTAACTATCCCAAGGACACTCATAGACTTCCCATCATAAGTCAAGGATCAACAAACAGTCCATAATTAACTTGTCGAAACCCATATCGACCAAGCGCAATCAGTCGAGACAATCTTGCTGATCCAAATCCAATTAAAGCTCTATGGATCGAACTCGAAAACAGCTAAGCAACAGACTCATATCTGTAAATTACCAATAACATCATTTGCAACCCCTTTAAAAAATTAGCAAAAATATAATAATATCAAATTTTGTTATCCCTCCTATAATAAGATAGATCATTTTATGAATAAGACACGATAGACACGTCGTGTTCCTATTTATTATTGTTAACTTATCTCACCCTCTTTTGCCCTCCCTCTCTTTTCCTCCCGGCTTAGGTTTTATTCCTTGAGTGTTTGTTCACTTTTAAAAATTAATAAGATATATTTGTTATGTGATTTTAAGTATTGAAGATTATCAATGAAAATTTAGGTGATAGATGTGTAAATATAAAAAAAAAATTGTTGTATGTATGTAAATGCCCCTTAAATTTTTTCCTTTTTTTTTTTCAAATATAAAAGCACAATGTGATTTCTCTTATAATTTAAAAATATAACTAATACTTATCAGTAAAATTTAATATAATAGAAAGTTAGATTTTAAAAATAAACGACAATACCAGTAATACGCGGTTTGGAAATCTTGTCTTGGCGGGTTCAGAATTCCGCTTGGTGGAAAAGGTGTAAATAATTCTTTTAATTAATGTTTTTTTTTTTTTTTTTTGGCTGAGAACCCAAACCTAACTATATATTATATTACATTACTATACATAATTTGTATATTAATCTCAGATTTAAAACAAATTAGAAGAAGAGTAAGTAGTTTGGACAAATACAAATGATAGGAGCTAAGTATCTAACAAAAAATATTTATATGTAAAAGACATCAATGGGGAAGAACCATGGGACTTGACTTAAATCAAAGTATTAATTACACTATATAATTGATGTTTGTGAATTAGGAGAAAGAGCATCCTAATAAAATGGAAAAGGAAGAAAGAAATAGTTTTATTTATTTTTTATGAAAGGCAATTTATAAACTACAATCTCTTACTTTTATAGAAGGGTTGAGGATAAATTAGCAATAAAGTATGATAAAATGGATAATATCATAATATTCCCCCATCAATATAGACTATGAATATTCGAGTGGTCATTTTGTGGAGAAGGGAAGGCAGGGTGATAATTGAAAGAACTTGGTGAAAATATCGACGAGCTGATGTTTACCCTAAATAAAGATTAACATGACATGACGCGAATGAATTTTATCACAAATGAATTAACAATCAATCTCTATATCCTTTGTTCCCTCATGAAATGTAAGATTGGTGGAAATATGTAAACGAAGGTATGGAGTGGGTGTTTGAATCCCAAAGTCCCCCACCAATCGTTGTAATCATGTGATCTTACTTACAAAAGTTGCTAAAGCTCCTCCTCTAATGACAAGAAAATGTTTTGCTTCTTTGTTTTTTATGAGCAGAGATTCTACTATGAAGACGTGGAATCCGATTACACATTGTCTTGTACCTTGATATAGTGGGAAAATTATTGCATACAGATATCGACGCAAATTTACGTTCGGACGTCAGTTAAAAATCACCACGTCTAAATGTTGGTTCCTCCCTTTAAAAAACAAAAATGTTATTTTTTTTTATTGCTGCGCCGCCTATCATTCCATTAAACCACGAATAGCTCCAATAAAATAGTGGAAAATACCAATACCACCGAAATACAACGCCAATAATACTGCGGAAAATCTCCAATAATACCGCTGAAAAACTTTCGCAGTGACTGGATTACTATGCAGTATAATTAAAATATTATTATGATGTTATTGTTGTTTTTTTTTACTGAAATTGTGGTTGTTGTGCTGTGTTATTCTCGAGTGAGTTATTAGGTGTTGTGTTGGCAAATTTTCCATATTTTTTGTTAACTCAATACAACTACAAGAACTCGAGTTAATACAATGACAATACAACAATGAATATTATAAAATTTTCCATATATGGTAAATGATTTTGAGTTTTATAAATAATTTCTTTTCTCTTTTCATTATTGCACGTGCTATTTTCATTTTATTAATAATTCTATCTAAATCTAACGGTTAGTATTTTTTATTAACAAATCTATCAAATAAAAAAAACAGATAAATATATATAAAAAAAAATTAATAGGGTATAAATATAAGGAAATATTTATTTGTAACCTATTACAATATTTCCTTATATTTATTTCCTTAAAAAAAGAATATTTTAAATATTCATTTTCTTATAAAGAAATAAATATAAGAAAATATTTTAATATATTTATTTCATGTTAGATATAGGGAAATATATAACTCAGGTGTTATTGTGGTGTTATAAATATTTTCTTGTATTTATTTCATTATATTACTTGAATTTTCTTATGGACGATCAATCACATTTTTTCCCTCTTCAAATAGTCCTGGCACATGGACTAACACTGAGAAAAAAAAATAGAACCAGAAGAGGATTGCAAAAAACAATTTTTAGCAGTTTGAAAAAAAAGAGAATGTTCATCACTTCTAAGATTTTGTAGTTACAAATACTAAAAGTGCAACATATGTGCTACAAACAAATATAAACTAAATTCTAGAAAATTTAAAGGGGCTTTTAAATACCAACTACTCAAAACATTTAGTTTAACATATTAACTGTAAATATTTTAAATATTACATTTTAACTGTCCAAAACTCTTACTCAAATCCTTCATTAAATGACTGTGGGTGTAATGAAAAATATTGTTAAAATATTAGATTTAAAATTTTAGTGATTAAAATGCTACATTTAATATTTTAAATAATTGATATCTAAAAATTCCAAAATTAAAATTTGTATTCAGATGAACCAGTAAGATGATGCATGCTTAAGCTTCTGTTGTACATCTATATTTAAATACATTTCATTATTCTCAAACTTCAAATCTCATAAAAAAAAACAAAAACGAAATCATTTACTGCAAAGGGAACCATTGCACACGGCCATTAATGGAAAACATTACGATTCCTTACAGCTTACTCTGCTTTTCATGGAGTTGTCAGAACTAAGTTCCGGCCCTAGACATCTATATTGAGATAAGCGGGACACGCATGTAGCCGGCGACCACCGGAGACTCCCCGTCGCCGGTACCGGTGACAGGCGAAGAAGCCGACACCTTTTCAAATGACGAAGAGGGATAGGAATGCACAAAATCCTCAAACCCCATCCCATCCTTTACTGCCGACGAACTCTCGTACTCATACAACCCCGCCGGGGGCGGCGGCGGAACGTTAGGCACCTCCGTGGTATCTCCACCATCAAGGTACCGGGCGACCTCCCTCATCGTCGGCCGCGCCACCGGAACTGGCTGCGAGCATAAAAGTCCAACCTTTATCGCAACCTCTACCTCCTCCATGTCGTAAACGCCGCGGAGCAGAGGATCAACAACATCCGGCCAACGCTTCTCACTCCACTTCTCCCAAACCCAGTCAACAAGTATAAGCTCCTCCGGCGAAGCCTTGGGCTCTATCGGCCTTCGCCCGCAAACGACCTCAAGAACCAACGCGCCAAACGCGAACACGTCGGAACTCGCCGTCGCTTTTCCTGTTCTCGTAAGCTCCGGCGCAAGATATCCGAGCGTCCCCACCACCCTCGTCGTGCTCGGGTTCGCGCCGTGTTCGTGCAGCTTAGCAAGGCCAAAGTCTCCAAGCCGACCATTAAAGTCGGCGTCTAGGAGGACATTACTTGCCTTGATATCACGGTGGATGACCACGCTTTCCCATTCTTCGTGGAGGTAGAGAAGCCCGGAAGCCACGCCACGGAGAATACGGAATCGATCGTCCCACGTGAGCACCGGCTTTGGAGCAGCCGCAGAGGGGTGGAAGAGGAACTGGTCGAGGCTGCCGTTGGGCATGTAGTCGTAAACGAGGAGGAGGTTGCTCTTATATCGGCACCAGCCTTGGAGCTGGACGAGGTTTCGGTGTCGGAGACGACCGATACTGGCGATTTCCGCTACGAATTCACGGATCCCCTGTTTTGAGTCGTGCGATATTCGTTTAACAGCGATGTCAGCACCGGAGGAAGATAGGACACCTTTGTAGACTTTACCAAAGCCACCAACACCAAGGAGTTCGCGGTCGCGGAAGCCTTTTGTGGCTCGCCGGAGGGATTTGTAGGTGAATCGATGAGGTCCGTACTCCAGCTCCCATGGTTCGATGATCTCTCTATTTTTGTAACGGTAAAAAGCGTATGAAGCTACTGCAGCTGCGATGAGGAGGACGATGATGACGGAGAGGGAGACCGAAACGGCAACAAAAGTGGGGCTCTTCTTGTTGGAAGGCCGAGGGAGAGAAGGGAGAGAAGAAAGATCGAGCGATTCCGCCGCACCGTTCATCTTAAAGCTCCACCCAAAAAGGTAATGCGAGCTCGCAAGCAAACCAGTTGAAGCTGAGAAGCCGACATACATTTCGTTGTGAAGAATCGGTGCGAGATCAATGGGGAAGGAATAGAGAGGGGTTGTTGGTTTGGAGGAGAAAGGGGAAAGCGTGAGGTTGAGAAGTTTAGCCTCTCCGTCGTAGTCGATCCAGGTTTGGATTGGATCGCCGCTTTTGAGATTAAGGGGAATCTGCTGGCCTCCAGAGTCCACGTACGATGCGGCGGCGGATTTGGAGGAGACGAGGCTGTTGACGTCCACGCCTACGTGATTGTCGTTGATGTCGTTGAATTCGAAGTCCTGCACGGTGTCGAACTCGATAGCGAAGACATGGTTGGTGGAGTTGCCGTTATCGGAGGAGTTAAGAAGGCCGAGGTATTGGCTTGGGAGAGCTCCGGCGAGCTGTTGAGTTGTTGCAAGCACGAAGGCGAAGCCGTGACCGCCGAGCTTCGGGTATTCCGGTACGATGGCGAAGACGAAGGCTGTGGAGAAGGAAGCCACTCCAACGCCGCCGCCGCCCGCTGAGGAGTTTTTAAAGAGGAGGGGATAAGGGTAAAAGGCGCGGCCGATGAGGCGGCTGGTTTCATTAGTGAGCCGCAGTACACCGTTACTTTCGATCTCGGCTACACCGTTTAGGCTTACGTTTTTGGATCCGCCGACTCCGGCGGTGGTGTTGGCCGCGAAACCGGTGAAGATGAACTCGTTGTGTTGGGATGAGGCAAGGGGGAGGATAGGGAGGAGGAGGTGGACGAGAAAGATGAGATTTTTAGTCATGGGAGTTGAATGGAAGCCAGCGGAGACGATGGATATGAGATCAAGGCTAAAGTTTTGGGGGTTTTTTAGTGGATGAGACACGGCGTGGGACGCAGCAACCCTTTTTTTCTCCCTGTTGCCGTCTTCTCCAAGAAAATATCCAGATTTCGTTATTGGGAATTAGGTCAGGAGTTGAATGAAAATTGGACAAATACATTCTGAGAAAAAAGAAATGGATTATTATTATAATATGTTTGGTTTTATAATTAGGATTTATTTATTCGCTCTTTAATTCTGCAGGTCCCCGGACTCCCCGGCAGCTCAGATTTAGCTCAGTACCGTACCTCATTATTCAGGATTAGTGTTTTTAATTCTATGATTAGACCGATACATATTTATATAATGATCATTTTAAGATAAACTAATTGTGAAATCACAATTATCATGCAAAGAATATTACTAGATTATTGGGTCAAGAAACGAAGGGACTCTTTAGGCAGTCAATTTTCTCTACATGTTTAATGGAATAATAAGACTAGAACTATGATTTTCTCCATCTAATGACAGCCAAATTAATCCCATGTGACACTACCTCAGTGTTATCTTTCATCGATCTCATTACTATTATTACAAAATGAAATAGTTATACAAGTTTAGAAAAATTTTTAAATTGGGGCATAAATTATTTATTTAGAAAAAAATTTCTCAAGTTTCTATCCCAGCTTGAGTTGAAAAACTGTTTATAATAATCATCTTATTAGAAATTACCCGAAATATAAGACGTTGAGTTAAAATAAGTTCATTAAAATGTATGTTAGAAGCTCTCCAAAATACTCATGCATCTAATATAAAGTCTTGATCTTCATGTTAGAGTGTGAGTATCTCATTTGACTTCATCTTTACGGGCATCTTGTCCCTTTGATGGAACTCATGACTCAATCACGTCTTAGGGTCTGTTTGGGGCAGCTGCAGCTTATTGAATAATCTGCTGATAAGTTAGGTACTTTTTGAAAAGTCAAACCACTACCAGAAAGCTGCAACCGCGCCTAGATAGATGTGGTGTGAAAGCACTGTTTCCATCGTTTTGAAAACGCATAAGCTACCAAAACGTAGTTTATCCAAACAAGCCAGGTGCGTTTTCAAAATGCCACTGCACCAAATAAGCTGCCCCAAACGGGACCTTAATCCTTCACCATACATTAAGACATCATTCTCATGAATGAGTGTTATTGTAAAGTTTTTGTACTCATTCAAGAGCAAATTTACCATAAAAAGTGTTTTGTCTTCATCACCAACATTCTCATCTAAATTTAATGGATATATTAAAAATTTAATAAAATCATCCAAGTGCTCATGTATGGTAACCCCAAGTTTCCTCTAAAACTTGTAGAGTTGACACTTTATATTGAAATGATTCTCTACTTTCGTCATAGGATATTTATTCCCAAATGTTCTTCATAATTTTTTTTTTTGCAGAAGTCTCTATAGTCGCCCCATATTTAATTTTCTTATATAAGAAATTTTAGATAAAGTAAGAGCACCTAATTTATCTTCTACCAATTTATTTATGACCTTTTATCTTACATGATTTAATATATCACCTCTAATATTAAATAACATTAAACAACACAAAACAAAAATAGTAACTAACTCGACCATGTATGAGTTGGCCTCTTCCAATTTTTTTTAAAGTGTGAAAATATGAAAATAGAGGAGCAAGCTGTCAGTAAAAGATGAGAACGGTGACCAAGTAAGGCAAAGTGGTCCAAGCGCTAAGACAAAATGTCATCTCTCACCCCAACTTATGAAAATCACTAATTATTTCACTTCGCTTTTCATTTATTAAAAAAAGATGTAATTGCACGGATCTGTTTGGCTTACTAAGAGTGCCGTGTCAGTCAAAATTATGACTATTAATGCTTTATCGTGAAAGAAATTTATATCTGAATTCTTCTAGAAAAAAATAATTAAATAAAATTCATAACTATTGTGTTTATGATGAAAATAAGAAAGATATATCAATTTAAAGTTGTTTAAGAGCATTGGTGAGAGAGAGTGAGATGAAGATGAGGATCAAGTTCAAGGATAATCTCTTATTATCCCCAATCTCATATTTTGATATCTCATTTATAAATTTTGAATTTATTTTGATCATCATACGTGATTGAAAAAAAATATATTAATTTAAAATATATAATAATGTTTGATGATATGGCAAATCCAATAATAATGTATGATGCATCATCAACAAATTTGTGATTTGACATGAAGCTCGAGGTAATTAGTAAGTCTCAAAATATTTTTTTAGTAAGAAACTTATAAACTTAAATTAAAAATCAATTAAAATGTTGATTTCAACAAACTTATATCAAATTGTCCGACTCAATGAGATAGACCTAATTACATCAAAAATTGGTCTTATTTAAGTCAAATCAAACCTGAATTATGTTGTTAAGCAGCTTTTAGAATCTTTGATGCTTTTTTTAAAGTTTAAATGTATTTTAAATATGATAAGTTTATAGTAAAATCGAGTGTCTCAATAAGTTAAGTCCAAAAAACACTAGATAACTCCATTTCGACATGACTGAGGTACTTAAATGTCCATGAAATAATGTCCAATCGTGGAAATTTTTCTGGGAAGTTTGATGGAACAATTTGAAATCCTTCTTTATTTGCAAAGGAGACACTTCCATACTCTATAAATAGAGCTCTACCCCTTTCATGAAAAAGGGCTAGAGCTTGAACGAGAGGAAGAGCTAGAAATGAAGTTGGTTTAAGAAGGAATTGAATTACAGTGATGTTCTGAACCGAAGACCAAGTGAATGCTCTGGTTCCTCCCATCGCCGACCACTGTCAACCAACATCGCATGTTCCCCGTTCCTTGTAATAAAGCCCCTTATAGAGTAATGATGTGCTGCTTCAAAGTGCATCATTACATTAACTTTAATTTGTGTTGTTATACCATTGACTCACTTCAAAGTGCATATAATCCCCTCATCTTTGATGTGCTGCTTCAAAGTGCATCATTACATCGCATGTTCCCCGTTCCTTGTAATAAAGCCCCTTATATTAGTATATAATAACGCACTTCAAAGATGAAGTAACGATTGACTCCAAAATGGTATAACAACACAAATTAAAGATAATGTAATGATGCACTTTGAAGATGGTGTAATGAATCACTCCGAATAGGATATAACGACGCTTCTCAAAGACAATTTAATGACACACATATAATCCCATAATAATTGCTTACAACTATCATTCTCAAAATATGGTGACTTTCTCTTGACTAGACGACTACTAACATTCTCTCTTCACAACTTCATAATATGACATACTTGACCAACTATGCCCTATGTGGTTCATATCCCATTTAGCTCCCAATTCTGGCATCTTTGGCCTATGGACGTTGTTATAGCTCTCCACTACGACCTTAATGACTAATTACAGTTCACGAGGTCCATAACTCATGCAACTCCCAACTCACGTCTTTATGACCAACGGATACCACTACTGCTCACCACTACGACATAAGTAACCAACTATGGTCTACATGTCTCAAAGCTCATGCAACATCAACTCCTGCCCCTTTTAACTACATGTCTCAAGTGAACATATCTCACTTGATTAATTACATCTTGGGGTTGTCCAAGAATACTCTTGATTCAAAGGTGTTTTGCTTACATTAGTAGTGACAACTAAAAAATGGCTATCAAAGAACAATTGTTTTAGTGGAGTATACTCTGATGCTTTTAAAGCTCCCGCTAAGCCACAAAGAGAATAGTGAGTCTCTAACAACCTTACACGAGTAATGGGATCATCGACATATAGAGCTTGCGAAATAACTGAATCATTCTGAGGGGGAATCCCAATATTTCAAAGCACATTCGGGTCATAAAGGCAGATAACAAATTGTCGTATCTGAAATGAACGACAACATATCAATAATTGAACAAAATGCAACTTGTAAAATGTAAAAATAGTAGAGAGCCAAACTCGACTAAAACTCTCACATAAGTACATAGGGGTTTTAGCTCTTGGATTCGAATGTAGCCTCCTCCTGCTTTGGCGAGGATATGTGGAGAACTTCAACCTTTAATTTAAGTAAAAGAAAATGCTTGACTCAAATAAAAGGAGAAGAAGCTTACTAGGGAGAAATGTTGACTGAAGGAGGAAGAGAAGGCTTGTCGAAGGATGCAGTGGAGAGTACTAAGAAAGTTATGCCTGCCTTTATCTTCTTTGTGTAAATGTGTCCCGGAGGTCCTGACTATCAGAGTGGGCCAAGAGTCTTATTATTTATAAGCTAAGAAGGTAGTGGCAAAGCCTTCCATGTTCGTCCAATTAGGTTGTGGGTCAATGGTCATGATGAATCAAATAGTTAGAAGAGCCACAAATTGCCACCGGTGAAACAGTGTGACGATTTGTGCTCTAATCCATGGAGGAAGGCCACAAATTGATGACATGTAACTGGAATGATTATGTCGAGTGGTCAGTCTGTGATATACCTAGGCATGGTCACACCATGGGCTGGTGTGACCACTCTGAGAAGCTTTCACACTCTCAGGCCAGGCTTGGCCATGCCAAGGTACTTCCGAGCATGATCACACCTAGGTCCTGCATGGCCACATTAGGCAAAAAATGGGCAATGCAATGTTTTGGCTAATGCGGTTGCACCAGACCAAATGGTGATCTTTATGCCAAGTCCTATGTGACCAAAAAAGAGGTTAGCAAACCCCTTAATGGAATGTGGGATATAAGGTATCCACCCACCCCCTAGAAAGTCGAACCCAACAGGCAAGTCTCGTTGGAAAGCTCGTAGTGGACATGGTCCTCACTGGAAAGACTCCATGAAAGTAAGTGATTAATATGGTTTTCACTCGAAAATCTCAGAATGTTGCAATCCTCAAAAGATACATGTACATAAAAAAAGCCTTAGAATTTACAAATATCATAAAATATAGATTTTTTGGAAAACCTCAAAAGGCACAAGCCTCAAAAGATACAAATTTTTTATTCTTACAAAGTGCACGTGCTAACTTTGATCGTAGATTTCTACACATTAAAGAGGCCAAAAAGTCTCAAAAGGCTTAAGCCTAAGAAGAACTTGATGCCACTATGCTCTTATTGCAAAGATGAATGCACTAAAAATACCCTATAAGTAGGCCAACAACTGCCCAAATGTTGGGCAACAAAATTTTGAAATAAAAGGTAAAGGTAGCTCCAAAAGCAATGTCACAAATTTTTTGCAACATCTAGAGATGCATGAACAATGCAATACCTTAATGTCAAACAAAAGAAAGAAATGCAAACAAAAACACTTTCACTGTGTCCAAATGTCACATTAAGCAACTGAAAAGCTACAAAGAGCAATTCTTCTCGAGTATCAATCAATTCTCGATGTTGCTGGGAGAGAAATATTGTCGTTGAGGATAACTTGTCTTAGCGCTTTGCTAGTTGATTCAATAACAACAATGTGTTTATTATGTGGAAGTTATTTATATGTTTTGTGCTCGCCAAGTGTAAGGTTGATATCTAAAATCTCGGATCCTCATGTCCTCAAAACAAGCACATCAACACTACATAATATCTTTTTTAGAAAGAACAACAGTATGTGGAAAATCCGCTCCTAAAAATGCAACAGTTGCACGGAAAATACCCTCTAGAAAATGTCATTGCGATGCTAAAAAAATTTTCAAGAAAGAGCACAATAGTAATGCATAAAATTTTTTACATAAAGTGCAAAAGTTGTGTTGAAAATCACCTATGGAAAAAAAATGATGGCAGTGCAAAAATCCCCTCCAAAAAATGCAATTGTTGCGTGAAAAATTTCATCTTAAAATGCAATAGTTGAGCGGAAAATTCCCTTCAAAAAATGTCACAATAACATTGAAAATTCCTTCCATAAAGCAAGAAGGCAGCATCATAGCAGTGTAGAAATATTTCTCCAAAAAACACAACAATTGCGAGGAAATTTCCCTTAAAAAAAATTGTCATAGCTGGGCATAAATCTCCCTCCAAAATATGTAATAGTTGCGCTAAAAATCCCCTCTGGAAAATGTCATAGCAACATGATGAAATGCTCCATCTTTTTCCTCTCAATATGATATTTTTTATAGGCTCAAAAAGGGCTCCAAAAACTCAAATTTTGAAAAAAAATAATGGATCCCAAAAATTGCTGACATGGCCGCCCGCCATCCATCAGATTGCTTTCGCCACCCGGTGTCTGATGTCGCGTACCTCGAATCAATGATGTGGGCACGCGTCATCGTCTGTTAGATCACTCCCACTTCCCATTGTTAGATTGGAGGTCTGGCTGACCCAATCTGATCCATTGCCAACTCAGGCCACCGCCGCCGCCAGCCTCGGCCTTTGACCGCCATCACCGCTAGCCTCTGCCTCCCCCAGCCGCAATCATCTTCAACCTCCACTTTCGTCTGAGGCCACTGACATTTGCCTCAGGACTGTTACTGTTAGCCCCCGGCACCGGCCTTCTCCTCTAGTCACCGTTGTCAGTAGCATCAATGTCCGGTCGTCGCCTTCGGGACCATCCACCTCCCATCTTCACCGTCGGTATTTAACTTTAATCAATAAATTTTAATTATTTGATATGAATGTCAAGGCTTTTAAAATGAATTCAGATTATTTTTTAAACAAGAAGAAGAAGCTCTAACGAGGCTACATTCATTCTGGAAGTAATTTTGTTTTGAAATAAAATAAAATAAACATTGGCTTGAATCGGTTTTATTTAATTTAATTCAATGAATTAAAAAAAAATATCGGTGCCAATCTGGGTCCATAATTATTTATATTTTTGCACGTCTTCAGTTGATGCTTTTTGACCACCCCACTATGATTGCAATTAGTGAGAATTAATAGACATTTATAACCTTATAACAGATGCGGCCATTCTCGAAGTTTGGCAGAATATTTTGGTTGTGGCAGGAAAAAGAAATTTTAGCTAACTGTGGGCCATCTTCTTTATTTGACTTTGACATCCATTTCATCAAAGTCATTTGACTAACCATTTAACGGCAGTCAATTGATTATTCATATATGCGAAGTGCATGATAATAGTGGGATCGTTTGACATCTTAATGTTATATAAAAATTCAATTATCTCAAGTAATTAGAAAAATTGGAAGTATGATGAGACACAAAATACTATTTATGATTATATATAATTGAAACTCTCTTAAAGAATTTTTTTTGTACGAATCTCAAAGCCTGTCACGCATCTTAAGATAAATTTTAATTGAAATGTATGTGTGTGTGTCTATTTATCTATGTGGATATATATTCTATACGTATTTATCTATCTATCTGTACATATATTCTATATGTATACATATATCTGTGTATATATATTCTATATATATATATATATATCGTGCGCTTTTGGGTGACAAGTTAGTAGACAACTGTCAGTCGTAAGACCCATCCGATCCGGGTTCGATCCCTATAGGGACGGATAACACATATGAGGAGCGGTATTCTCAAATACCACTTTTTTAAACAAATATATATATATATATATATATATATAAAGTGAAGTGTCAAAATGGTCTCCAAACTATTTACATGGGGTCATTTTAGTCCCAATCTATAAAATATCAAATTAGTCCGCAGTTTCCTCTTGGGACTAAAATGACTCCCTCCAAAGATTCCCCGCCCCCTCATATATATATATATACACACAAACAACACAATTCTTATGAATTTACCATATGTATTTATCTTTATCTCTATTTATGTACCTATTTATACATATTTACCTATCTATCTATCAATATATGTATCTATCTATCTATGTGTATCCATCTATTTATATATGTATCTCGGTATCTATACATGCATCTCGCTATATATATATATATATATATACACACATCAATATATATATATATATATGCTAATATTATTGAATTATTGAATAATATAATAGAGGGGAGAGCCATAACAGTAAGCAATCAGTGATTTTTCTTTGAATGCTAATACTATTGATGTGTGCTAGAAAAGTAGCGGTGGTAGAGTAATGAATTATCGTCTTAGCGTTGCGCGAGGATTCAACACACACTCAGATGAAAATGAATCAAGTTGTGATAACACTAGAAGTTTTTACGTGGAAATCTCGTAAAAGGGAAAAACCACGGGGTCTGGCCTAGTTGTAAAAATTCACTATAAGTTGATGATTACAAACGCTCCTTGTCCCATAGAAGGGAAAATGTTACTAGCTTTCCAAGTTACAATGTCGACTGACGATATCTAGTCAGCGATGGTTGACGGAGGTCGGCGGTGATCGACGCTAGTCGACGACAATCAATGACGGTCGGCGGTGGTCGACGGAGCTCAGTGGTGGCTGACGATAGTTGATGACGGTCGGCGGTGGTCGACAGAGGTCAGCGGTGATCGAAGGTGATCAACGGTGGCCGACGGTGGTCGACAGAGGTTGGTGGTGGTTGTCGGCGGCAGTGGTGGTCGAAGACGATCGACGATGACGATGACAATGATGATCTTGAACTTGAGCTCCTTCTCAAAGCCTCAAGTTCTCTCTTAAGTTTTTTTTCGTGTGAGGGGTGATGTTCTATTTATAGTGTTTTGAGTGCAATTCATGCAAGAATATGAACCATTTTGATCGGACGGTCCGGAGAGCTTCCCTTGATCAGATGATGTTTGATGGACATTTGAGTGTCTTAATGATATCGGAATTGAGCAATCTTGAGCTCGTTGGATTTGTCTTGTCGAGACGCTCGATTCGACTATGAACTTGCTAGATTTGACATCCATTTGACTTTACAAATGCCTCCGAAAATCCTTCAAGAATGATTTAATGATTTGATCCGGGATTGATTTGACTCGGATTGGACTGACTTTTATATCATTATGTCCATCTCATCGAGCCAATCAGTTTGACTATAAATTTATTGAAATTGGAGCTCCTGATGACTCTTAATCAAAGTTTAAATATTTTTTGCTCAAAAAATTGCATCGAGATTCGTGTCGGATGATGAAAATTTATTGGTGACGTATCAATATATATATATATATATTAAAAAAATGGTTGGAGGCTATCATACGAGCATCCGTCATCTCTCATCTGCTTAAGAATTGGAGTACCACAACCTACACTATGGGGGAATCGAACCCCGGACCAGAGGGAACTTACAATTGACAAGCAGATGTCTGACCAACTAATATGAGCACGCGACGCATATATATATATATATATATATATATGTGTATATACATATATATATATATG
>NW_018164645.1:2111181-2111785 GCF_001263595.1 Phalaenopsis equestris
TATATATATATAGATATATAGATATATATATCAATTTATCTATCATACCACACAATTCTTTAGTATTTTTAGATCCAACACCTAAACATTCATATATACTTTTTTTATTCATATTCAGTTATGATACTGTTTTCCGTTCATTTTTCTCTTTTTTTATTTTAAAAGGAGTCGTCAGCTTGTCGATCGTCGTATACTTCCCATATTCGAATAAATATATTCGACGAACCATCATTCAAATAAATCTCCCTCCCGAACCATATAAATGATTTAGAAGAGGAGAGAATCGAATAAGAAGGGACATACAACAAAGAGACAAACAAGAAAAAAAGTAAAACGTGGATAGTCTACGTGCGATAAACCTCGCAAAGATATGTTAAGAATGTCCGCCCAAACAAGATCGGGCGAAAGCACCTTAAACCAATATCCGCAAAAGAAGTATCTACATAGATTACCCATAACCAGAGAGTCAGGTGTATGTACCTATTCTGGGGTCAATAACACTCCCAGAGGAACATGTTCCTACTGGTTAATTACATCTTGGGGGATACCCAAGAATACTCTCGATAAAAGGAGTTTCGCTTCATATTATCATAAACCTGGGGTA
>NW_018164645.1:2112578-2113001 GCF_001263595.1 Phalaenopsis equestris
GGTGCCGCTGGGTCGACAACATATCCCAGAAAAGAAAAGGGCGGTCAGACTCCGCATATACATGCCCGGTCATAATTCTATACATCAATATAAAATGCAGAATTAAGATACGGGGCACGGGCATATGCTCCTGGTCCCCTCCACGTGGTTCCCGTGCTAACGACTCGGAACCCGTGCCCGTATCTTATTTATGCTACAGGACTCTCCTAGACTCTAAAAAGTACATAGAAAAATAAGTCTCAATCCTGCATGAAAAAAAGTGTTAGCAAGAAAGCTCACATGCAAATAACGTATCATGAGCCATGTCTTAAAAGTGGGGGAGCTAATAGTACCTGCAAACAAAAGGGTCAAAAATCATTACTTGCTCCCCCAATAGCGGTACATGTGGTGTGTTTAAAAATAGGCATGGCTCTCTGGAGGAAA